>NC_059434.1:71438212-71738212 GCF_021028975.2 Sphaerodactylus townsendi
AAGGACAAGCTATCAGAATCAGTGTAAACTATCCAGACAATCCAAGCTATAGTCTCATGCTTAGTAACTATAGTGGTGTATCTTAAACAAGACAGTGTTATTATGCAATGATAGGACCAGTACTCGTATCAATTAATCACTTTTTGGGGTAACTTTGTACTGAGGGCCAGCACGGTACCTTGGAGAGAGACCCAAAATAAAGTTCCACTATGTCTGTGTAAGCTTAGCAGAGGGGAAAAAATCAGATAATTTAATGAATGCAATCTTGAGCTGCCTAGAGGAAAGGTGGGCAACTTCAGGAATCTTTTAGCTAAAAATGAGATTAATGAGATCTTTTAAAATCTAAGTATAAATTAAATTAAAATAAATAATACAAATTTAATAAGCAAGAGTGTCAGGATATTTATACAGTGATAGTACTAATCATGGTAGAATTATCTTGCAACGTACTTGGAATCTGACCTCTGACATGACCATTTATTTCTATGCTCGGCTCTGCAGATGTTTCTGAGTGTTGGTAACATGGGAATATTAGAATACTGTTCATGCTATCTAGCTATTAGGACTGAGTAGAACAACTCGCATTTCATCATGCGTTATAGAAAAATATATCCCTAAATTAATGTACTGCTTTTTAGCTAAAGCAGGAGCATGAGAGAGATTGATGATCCCTATTAAGATATTATCAGGAAAGCACTCACCTTGGAAGACTTTCATTGGCCACTGCACAAACACTACTCAAGACCAATCAATTAGCACCAAGTACCATTTTGCTTACTCCAGATAGCAGGTCTTTTTCCAGGGGAGGGAAACAAAAGAGCAAATACAGATAAGAGATTGCCATCTAAAGGCAAAGTCACCTTTTGAAATGTGTCCCTCAAGGCCCTAAAACTAACACTAAAATTGCTAACACGAGGGGTTAAAAATGGTGCCCTGAGATTAAATAAAATAGACTGGTCACTATTAAAATATAATTTATCTACCATTACTATGCACTGATAGTCGAATTAAAACTTCTGTACGCTTAAAACAGTTCATAACCATGCATCTGGTGCAACAGAACAAGGCAAAATAAATATTTTAAGGCCATTTCAAGGAAACTCTGAATGTACCATAAAGCAAAAGATCAGGGGAGTGAGAAAACTAAAGAAGAAATACAAAGGCCCTATGCAAAGGCATGATTGTCAAAGAACTGTGTAGGTCAACCCAGATGTGCAACAACCATGTAGAAACAAAGATCTGCTGCATCTGTAAAGACACAGAAGTAGTGGTAGAATGTTAGGTTTAAGAGAATGACTTCTTCCCAGCACTCTTCCCTCTAGTAGACTTAAATATTTGCCCATCTATCTTGTCCCCAAGGCCCTTTCCGCACTGCGGAAAGGGCGCCCCTGCACCGGAGCGTGCGAGCGGCCCCCGCAGAGGCTGGGGCTCTGCATGGAGCCACCTCTTCCCCGTCCCCCCCACTCACCTCGTCATCCTGCATCACCCTGCTGGACTCCTAAGACCCGCCCACGCTGCCCTCCGACCTCCAGGGGTCAGAGGACAGCGAGGGAGGGTCTCAGCAGTCCAGTAGAGCGACGCAGGATGACGAGGTGAGTGGGGGGGATGGGGAAACCAGTGTGTTCCCAGCGGTGCCGTTCGCACCGCGCCAGCGGGAACATGCTGTTTTCCAAAAACCTCCCTCCAGGAGAGAGGTTTTTGAGGGTGGCCTGACACCGCTCTGGGGGAGGTGGAGGGGAGCCAGGTCGGCACTGCTGCGTTTCAGCAGCGCCGCCTGTGTGAACGGCTCCCTGGGGACGGCGTTTTTGCCGTCCCCAGGGCGCCGTATTTGGCCTGTGCGGAAAGGGCCCAAGACTTTATACTAGAATTTGTTTTCCTGGTATGTTACTGATAAGTGAGTATGGTGAGCAGTATATTACCTCAGTCCCCACTATTCTAAGTGATCAACTATCAAATTCTGTTTCTGCAGATAGTGCTTTTCCTCTGTACCTATTGCCTCAACTGTGTAAACAATTGTACAATTATGTGTTCTATGTGTCCTGTCTCTTTTCTGTTGTGAACTAAACTACACAGTTCCAGACTAAACTCCAGACTAAACTCCTCAATTACATTCTCTGGTAATTCACAACTATGTCCAGTTAAACCTGTCACACGTAAGTACCATCCTGTAAAAAATTATTCTATCCCTTTACAGAAACAGCTTCTTAGTTTATCCTCCTTGAACTGGCTTATCCACTGTGCCAAAGCTACACTGCATCTATTAAAACAAATACTTAGTGAGTCAAGAAATCAACCCCCTGGCCTAAATCATTTCCAGACTTGCCTCTGTATACCTGGAGCACTAGCAATACAACAATATCTGGCAGGACTACAACATTTTCAAATGCTTGTCGAGTATCTGCCTGAGCACCTGAATCAAAAATGCCACCACTGCTTAAGAAGAAGCTGCAGCAAAATGATCGACAATCTTTAACAGACCAAAAAAAAAATAAAGCAGAACTTTAACAGAACAATAAAAACCCGCTAGCAATTAAGAGAAAAATGTAAACAGATTGGGGGAGACAGAATTACAGATTATTTTAGGGTTTAAAAAAATGAGTTGAAGAAAAGGAGTGGAAAAAATGATTATAACCTTACATCTTTTACTCTCCTTTAATTTGCAGTATCTTTAAATAACCAAAGATGAAACAATAACAAAAGAAGTTCAATAGAGTCTGCATTTTTCCTATCAAGCCATATTTTGTGTTCACCTTGATTTGAAATCAGTCTCAAAGATGGACGTTACGTTCAAAGCATTCCATTATGAGGAGTATATTTTTTACTTGATACTGTTGCTAAAATCATTGCCAGAATCCTTGTCACCCAAGACAACTAGCACATGCATTGCCTTTATCAATTTTAAATATAAATGACAGTGAAAAACCTTTGACAACTATAACCATTCACATTTGGGCAAGAGAAAATAGTAGGAACATGGTACAACCAAGACCTTTACTTCTGTTACTTTTCTGCCAACTCAACCCTTTCTTATTAATCACAATGGCTAGGAATGAGAAACGGCATTAGTTTTGGTTCCGGTCTACTCCCATCCTTCCTCCAAGAAGTCCAGAATAGTACGCACAGTTCTTACCTTTTCCATTTGATTCTCACAATGTACTTACAAATGCAAAAGTGACTGTCCAAACATCACTGTGAAAGAGATGTGATAGTCAACCAGTGAGACTCATGAGCAACTCTGACACATCTCCTCAAGGCCAAAATATATGTGACAGTGTCCTCATGGATGCCATGATGACACCATTTTAAAGTAATCTACTGTTCAGTCTGGAGAAGAAAGTTTGAAGGGAAACTATCACTCCCTTTAAGTATTTGAAAAGCTGTCACTTACAGGAATGCAGGGAGCTGTTTCTACCTTAATAGGAAGCAGGAACACCCGCGATTATGACTCAAAATAGTTCCTCCCTGGGTATTATTAAATTAAATGCTCCGCTTTTGTGGAAAGGCGTTCTACCACCTCGTGGCATATAGGGATGTGAGATTTACTGAGGTAAGAGTTTCTTGAAGTTTCTGTAGGCGAATCTGCTGCCTATGAAGGTGGTGAGCTCCTCCTCACTGGCAGTCTGCAAGCAGCTGTTGGACGAACACTTGTCAGGGATACTTTAGAGTCTGATCCTGCATTCAGCAGGCGGTTGGACTGCATGGCCTATATTGTTCTATGGTTCTATCATACTAAAAATGCCATAATTTGCGCTTTCTTCATTAATCAATAGGCTTTCGCATGGGCCAATCTTTCTACCCTGGTGGCATAGGATGGGAGAGGAGTTTTGCTTAAGTGTAGCTCCGTTTTGCAAAACTGTCTACCAGGTAGCATTGGGTGGAATTAGGAGATTTTGCCCAGTGCCCTGCTACAGACCACTGCTGCGAAATCAACCTTCCCCAGAGCATGAGACCAAATACCCTCGCCATATTTATTGCCCCCCCACCACAAGCGCGTTTGGCACACTGGCGACTGTTTCAAGTCCACCACCATAACCGCTGCAATTGCCTTACAAAGGGCTCTGAAATCAACAGGCTGTGCAATAAAGCTAATAATATCCCCACACACCTTTAATACTAAATTAACAGAACAGCTGCCCACACACACACACACACACACACACACACACACACACACACACACACAGATTTCTTGGAACTTCTCAATGGATTTTTATTAAAACATTTTCAAAATACAGATACAGAAATACAATATATGCAATCATTATCATAACTTCTTCAATAACATTTTATACACTAGGAGCAAGTAAAATTACTGTAACTGACCATGCTGTATTCGTTTTAACTTTTCTTGTTTCATCAACATTACTGTGATCACGGAATACTCAAAGGAAAAGCGTACATGTCCATATTGCTCAACCTCTGAGGAATCTTTGGAGCATGTTCGATTAGTCTGCCGGAAATTCATAGATCTCAGACCTAGCTTGTTTTTTTCAACACTGACTTACTTGTGCCCTCCATATTCCAAATTGAACCGCCTCTTGAACAATAAGGATCCCAGGCAGTTGAAAATAGTGGCCAAGTTCCTGCTCGATATTGTAAAATAAGTTTCTGGCTCTCTTTTTATTTACTTATTTTCTTGAAGTTTGTACTGTATGAACTATGAGCAGTTGTTTTACCCTCAGGATCATATTACTGCACAGTTTTATCTGTATTTTCTCTTGATGCCTAATAAAGGTCTTTGAATTTGAATTTGAACATTACTGTGTTATAACTTTTAACTATTGCTAATTTTGCTAACTATTGCTAAAACTCATTTTGTTTCATCTATAAATCATAGCTATTTTAGTATTCAATAGGAGAAATTATTACCTTACTGCAATATTTAAAGTAATGTATTTTGTCCAAAGTTCCCAGTTTTGCTTTTACTTTTCATAAGGTACATGTCTTATTTGATTAGCCATCCTGTCTAACATATATAATTGTTGTACCTCATCTATCCAGTCCTCTATCAATGGTAATTTGTCTGTTTTCCATATTCGCGCTAGAACTATTCTTGCTGCCATTATCATATGATATATCACATGCATATACGGTTGTCGTATATTACAAGAGAATAGTGCTGGGCCCAATAAATAAATAATTGATTGTACTGGAAAATTGCTCATAAGGCAGTAATAAATAATAAAGGCAGAAGCAAGGCTAAAGAATAAGAAAAAGAAATTAAAAGAAAGTTTAGAAAAAGAATTAAAAGAACTAGAACAGGGGTAGGGAACCTGCGGCTCTCCAGATGTTCAGGAACTACAATTCCCATCAGCCCCTACCAGCATGGCCAATTGGCCATGCTGACAGAGGCTGATGGGAATTGTAGTTCCTGAACATCTGGAGAGCCGCAGGTTCCCTACCCCTGAACTAGAAAAAGAATTAATTTAAAAAAGGAAATGCAAAAATTCAAAATAAAATAAAAGTTACAAAAACCCAATTAGAAGCGCTCATGGCAGATGAAATAACCAAAAATCTCCTGTTTCAGAACTTCAAAAGGTGTGCAGAGAGAGGGGAGAAGAGCACCCTTAGCAGCATTTTTAAATGACATTAAAGTGGTGGCAGCATGCTTAGTGCAGCCACAAGGATGTTGTCATGACTACTCAGTTCTAAAACAATACTCTGACTTTGACACCTCCTCTGATTAAAGGACTATCCTTTCCTCAGCAGCAAACTGACAATATGTTAGTTCCTTCGTTAGTAGTAATTTTAAAATAATAATATAATCCATATCCATTTAATAAAAATGTTATCCATATCAGCTTTATCCAGAATGAACAATGCATATCTTATCCAATTAATTTTAGATTAAATCTTGCGCTGTCTCTGTGTACATACATAAGTGATAGATTTTTATTTTTTCCCAAATAAGGAGGGTACATGAATAGTACCCTCCTGCCTTCTTGGGCTTGTAGTAATTGTTTGTTTTAGTATATATGTATTACAGAGATGTTACAAAGTGCTGAATTCCTCATGGGGCCTCTATATTACCTCACAAAATAATACTAGCTAGATAAGTTTCAAGATACACAACTACATTTCTGTGAGGCTAAAGAGATATCAAACCCAGTGAAATATACTAAAAGGTTAATAGTAGTCATATTGCATATGTATTAAGCTTAATAATTAAGTTAGCACCCTAATTCTTCATATACTTCAGAAATCATGCTCAGCAGACCAAAGGCATTACCATGTTAATTTATTTCAATGTAAAGATGAAAGGATAGTGAATAATGTACTAAATTAACTGCATGGTCATACTTCGCTTCACATGACCATGCCCATATCCTTCCTCCAAGAATTCTGCAAGATTTACAGTGTACAAGTTACACACTGCTTTAGAGTTTCTTTTTTTAAAAAAAATGCAAATAAATGAATCCCCTGTATTCTTGAATAACCACCTCACTAAGCGATGCCAATGAATGTTAAGCAAATATCAAAGAATGACTATTGTTCAAAATCACACAAGTATAATGGAAAATTAACAGCCCAAGACCTGGTGCTGCTACTGATGAATATCCATTAGTTCCTCTTACTTAAATAGCTACAAACTCAGAAGGAGGCTGAAACAGCTTCCAAATATAGTAACCTTCCAGCAGCAAAATACTGGCTCTTGCTATAGAAAATAAGCCATATTAAGCAGGAGATCTGATGAAATGTCCCATCTCCTCTGACTCTGCCTTGCATTTGCACAATATTCATTTTGATCAGCTGCATCAAATACTGCTGTTGGACTTTTCTCAGATTGTGTTACTATACATTGTCTCTCTGGTTGCAAACAAAAACGCCAATTTTGGGGATCCCCACAGTTCTTTACAAAACTCAATGCGCCCCCATTCACATACACTCATTCTGTCAGGCTGATGAAAGAAACGGGAAACTGATGCTTTCTCTCCCATTCTACCTAGTGGGGGAATTTGACCTCTGAGTTCACTTCCACGGCTGAATGGGAGGTGATGGAGTCACAGGAAATGTGCCTACATTATGTGCCACGGGGGACACACTTTAATACTACATGAAGAAGAGTTTGGAAGAAGTGTTTGGATGTATATCCCCCCTTTCTCTCCTGTATTAGACTCAAAGGGGCTTACAATCTCCTTGCCCTTCCCCCCTCACAACAAACACCCTGTGAGGTGGGTGGGGCTGAGAGAGCTCCAAAAAACTGTGACTAGCCCAAGGTCACCCAGCTGGCGTGATATTGAAGTGCACAGAGGCTAATCTGAATTCCCAGATAAGCCTAGCCACAGCTCAGAGATGGTGTGGCAGAGAAGCCCGAGGAGAATCAAGCCACGGTTCCTACCAGATTCCAGAATGCACCTTGCTTTTAGCTTAACCAAAACATGAAGTGGCTGCTCCTGATGAGAACTTCATTGTGCCACTGCTGCTCACTGTGCCACTGCGCCACTGCTGCTCCTGATGAAAACTTCACTCACATGGAAGCTGTATGCATGAGTGGATAAAGACCATGACATATGTGCCAAAATTTCACAGGAATATTTTGTGTTTCTTTGAACAGGGGTATTTTGTGGGGGTTTTGAACATTTGGTACAAAGGGCTGGATCTCAAAGAAGTGAAAGAAAATATCCTATAAAATCCAGGCACCAGAATGTTTGATCACTCTGCATTTGGGCATCTTTAAAATATGACATGAGCATTTCCAATTGCATAAAGAAGCATGTAAACAAGAATAATTGCATCAATATAATTCTGATTATACTAGATTTAAAAGGGGCGGGAATGCTGAAATAGCCATCCCACAGATCAAGGACTTAATTCTTATTAGTTACAATGGATTCGATCCTACAACTATATTAGACTGAAAAAGGACCCTTGCTGCAGTGAAGCAGAGCTGATCCATAAGAGGAAGGATTATTCATTGGAGAAGCGCTTCTCAGTTGACTTCTGGAAGACAGAGCATCTTGTTCTTGTTGGCTCCTGGCTGCACTCACTGAAAGGGGCAAACAGTTGGCTAAAGAGTAAACTGAGTCTAGCACTGGCCTCTTCAATTCTTTTAGAGGACCTTTAATTCAACAGGTGGCTAATTTGAGTTTATTTTGACCCTCTAGAGTTAGAACGTTAAGAACAACCTAGTTTACTTCCTTATTTATGAGATGGATTTGTAAAAAGATTTTTAAAATGAAAAAAAAATGGCTTATTTCCTCGTTAAGTTCGGAATTTGCAAAAAGAAAACAAAATTGTGAATACTAATTTATACTGAGAGTCCAAAAACATTACAGATCCATTTTTAACCAGGTCTTAAAATTAAAGGTTTAATGGTATAATGATCCTGTAAAGATCCTTTTTCATAGCAGTTGACAATAATAGAAATATAAGAGTACTTATTGAGAAAGGTAAGAAAAACTTGAGGTTTTTTTAATGGATGTGATGGATCTGTAAAAAGACAACCATGTTGGATATTAATTTACACTGAAATCTTAAGAATTACCAAAGGTTAATTTTTAGACGGGTCTTAAAAATGACTGTGTTATGATACCAGTATGTTGTTAGGTATCCTTTTGTTAAATTTAATAGAACAATAGTAAGATCTAATTGTTTATTTACTAACTGAAGAAAGAATTTTACTGCCTTTACTTGGAAATATGAAAGAACACCCATTTAAAGAATTGTAAAAATAATATGAGAGAATATTCATACACAGCTAAAACTGACTAATTTTATGACCAGAAGATTTTAATATACTCCAAAAGTAGAATGGGAGTCTTATATTAATCACTTCTTTATGAAAAATTATTATTCAGGTTATGTTTTGCTAATATAATTGTGAAGTATAAGAACACAAATTAACATTTTAATATATAGCTTTTTATTATATATAGATGATCATCAATAAATTATTCATTTAGATGATCTAAATCTTTTATGAAATATTTTTACTTTTTGAATGATTGAAATGCTTCTTAAGACAAGATTTTAGCACTCAGAATATATAGCATAAAAAAAATCTACGGACTTTTTCCAGCAGCCAGTGGAATGAGTTAAATGCTTTTTAAGACAATGTTTCACTCAAAATGTATACAGTATGAAACTATTCACGAAAGACCATCTGCAACATTATAAATCCATTGTTGTTATACACCATATCCCTTGTCTCAAAGAAAGCCTCCACTTTTGAACATTTATAGACATATATAATACTTTTAAGTATACTTTAAGTGAGCCACAACTGGTGTACTACAACATTATTAAACAGTACACTATTTCCAATGTTATAAACTTTAACCCAATATCCAGTAATGCTGGGGGTCTATCTATAGTGTCTGTATAAGAATGTTTTGTTCAAATCATAATTGTATTTTGTTTATTGCAGAATTTTCTATATTCAGCTCCCCTCCCCTTATTCTCATATGACAAACATTAAAATGTGTGCACTATGGCAGCATAGGAAGAAAAAACAGTGTTGCATTTACACACTGGGACTTTCATCAGGTCTCTAGTGGCAGCATGGAGGAATACCGTGCCCCTCCTCCTAGTCATGTGATCATTTTGTCAAGAAAGCACCAGGAGGAGGAGGGGCACTCCTAGTCTGCTAGAAAGCTTTGAAAATCTTTTCTGCAGCTGGCCTGCACGTGCGCAGTCCCAACATGGGACTGTACAGAAGTCACAAAGATGAAACATCTGCAACTCTTTTCAATTACTGGGTATACTTCCTATTTTGTAAACCGGAAATGGAGGAATTTGTACATTTACATTTCATAATTATATTGCATTTATACACTAGCATAAATTATGCATGCTATGTTGTTAAATAAGTAAGAGGAGTTAGGTTGAATAGAAAACCAAGTATTGTCTGTATTTCAATTTTTCCCAAAATGTCAGAGAATTTTTCAGGAAAGAGCTTCCTCCCCCCAGTTCATAATTCCTAGAATTTTTATATCTCTATGAATTACTAATTACTAACACAATCTACTACATCTGCCAAAGGGAAAAACAGGTGGTTTCTGGTTTAATTTATACTATCCCATTCACAAGGTAACAATAATTTATATTAAATACATTAATAACTATGAATAACCTTTTCACTTAAGCTATTTTCACATCCTGTAATCATTTAACAGGAAATACCTGTTAACCTTTAACAGGTTAAAGGTTCAACTTGTGCTTTTAAAAAATGCCTGAAATTATAAATTAATCCAACCTAGCCTGAGGCAGAAACTTCACGATCTTTTGACCTTTAAACATGCTGCAGCAATTGATATTTTTGAAAATGCACATTTTTACCATAACTGCAAAAATACAGTTGAAGTCAAAACAAAGTTTTACAGCAGAGTTTTTGAACATAGCTAATACAAGGGTTTTTTAAACAACAACAACAACAACAACCCATATATCTAAGGCACAGTTCTTGCCATGTTATCAAAATGCTAAGAAAGTAACTATAATAAATTTAAATTGGTTTGAGATATATGGATAAATGTATATAAGGATAGAGACAGTAATTAAAATGCATTTTAAAACTGAAACCAATGTTTATTAGTTTATAATTTGTACTTTCAATTTTATCTGACTTTTTAAAATTTCACTCTTTGTCTCACTTTTCAAAATTTCTGGTTATCATTTCTGTAGAAAGCTAGAAGGGTCGGAGCAACACCAAAGACACTGCACCAATCAGCATATCCTTCACACTCACCTTGTGTGCTGTCAAGTCAATTGATGCAAACTTCAGCCTAAGCTACAGTTTACTGCCACATCTGAAAAAAAATGAATTAATGGTTCATGTTTCTCCCCCAAATCAGGATTTAATTCCAGCCTGAAACCACAGTTTTCATCACTAATCTGGAGGGAAAGTCCAAAAGTGCAATTTTCTGGTTTCAAGGTAATCAACCATCACAAGGTAATGGCAAGCTACAGTTTGCGCTAAACTGCTCATCGTTCATCCATTCGCAACATGTCATTTAGCTGGATGGCCCAGACTAGCCCAATCTTGTCGTATCTCAGAAGCTAAGAAGGATCAACCCTGGCTAGTATAGTGAAGGGAGACCACCAAAGAATTTTAAGGTTGCTATACAGAGGAAGCCAATAGCAAACTCTTTGTCTTGGAAACCCAAGGGGGGTCACCATAAACTGGCTATGACTTGACCCATTTTACACATGCACATCATTTAGCAAATTCTGTAGCAATAAAATTAAGGTGTGCACTGGCAGACCCACAGAAATACTTAAAAACACTCATGCTAAGAACTACTATTGGGGGCATTCAGTGGCTCCAGGTGTCTGCTATTACATTTCCATTCTAATGTTCACCCCAAGAAATGTGGGGGATAGGACAGAAATGTACATGCCACACGAACTTGAAGCAACCCTTACATTACAGCAGCTGTTTGTGTAGAATTTCCCCAAACTCCTAATTATATCTCCAGCTCTGCCCCACTACCTTGAAAATCCACTTGGTGGGGATAGCTGAATGCTCTGAATCTTGGAATTTTTCTGGATTAAGTTTAAAACACAATTTTTTTGGAAAAAGCTAAAAAAGCCAGCAAACACCACCCCCCCCCCCCCCCCCCCGGCAATACCAGTATACTTTCTTTTGGCTGTTTCAAAAATTTCCAGATCTTTTAAACCCAAACCTGAAAAATACCAAAAAATAGCAGGAACCCCAAATAAGCACAGATTGTTCTTAGCACATCAATTTCTTTGTCAACCCTTGACATACAAGCACAGGTGGAGCGAGGGGAAACTGTGCCCAGTGTGCGCAAGTGCCCTGCTGCGGTGTTGCCCAACCCCACCCTGCCCTGGAATGCCCCTGCCATCCCCCTTGATGGTTCGGCCACGCCTCCACCACTGCTCTGCCCGGGGCATTGCGCCCTTCCGCTTCTTCCAATGAGACAAGATATAGAAATAAAGTCAGTTGTGTGGAAAAATACGCTGGCCTCTAAAAACGGTGAGTTGTCACCCATAAGCCTTGCACACGCTCATGTCAGCATGGCCTAATCCCTCCATTTGTGTGCCTGAATAGTTCTTCAAAAAGTGAGTCATCACCAATACACTT
Organism: Sphaerodactylus townsendi; assembly: GCF_021028975.2. Lineage (NCBI taxonomy): Eukaryota > Metazoa > Chordata > Lepidosauria > Squamata > Sphaerodactylidae > Sphaerodactylus > Sphaerodactylus townsendi. The sequence goes on from NC_059434.1 coordinate 71,450,259, forward strand.
TACAGCTTTACAATACAAGCTTAAGAAGAACCGAATGATTCAGCATGAGGGAAAGTTGGGTGACAGGACAACTGCGTGATTCAGGGACAAACATACTTGTCTTTAGAAAGTAATACACTTTCTTTACAATTCCCAGCTCATTTTATATGACCCATTAGACGACAGAGGATTGTGTAATTATTTTCCCCTGAGAATTCAAGGTAAGAACTTATTTTAGGTGACTGCCTCAGAAGTCAAAGTGTTTCGTCTATAAAAGTGGAGATACTTTACTGTGTGAGCCAAGTTATATGGGACTATGTCCCATTTATTTGATTCTCCAAAGGCAATTGGCTGCCCACTGGGTAAAACAGTATGCTGAACGACACGGACTACTGGCCTGATCCAGCATGTTCTTCTTAGGTTACAAGGCCAACATCTCAAAACAGAGGAACGGAAAAGCCCTTGTGGTGTAATAGCCTGAGGCAATATTATGCTGCAGGCAGGTCACCAAACAGAGGAAACAAAATTCTGAGGTCTTCTGACAAACAGACAGGAGGCGAAGTACATGCCTGGCAGGCCAGTACAGTGCTGCATGGTCTGAGAAGAAGAGTATTTGCATCAAATTGCTGTTGACCTTGTGGCTTCTGCTTTGAATTGTCTGTTGTGTTTTGACTTTGGCTTGAATCTCTGGATCAAATTCTGACCTCCAGGCAAGTGCTGATAGTGCATGGCTATCAAGACAGTGGCTCCTTTACTGAGGGAAAGAAAAGGTGTAATGTGATCTTAAAACAGTCACTGTTTGATTGCCCAACCTACCTCACAGAGTTATTCTAAGGACTAATAGGTAGAATCATGTAAATCACCTGGAACTCATTGAGGAAATGAAAAAATGGAAGATATGAAGACTGGAAAGAAAATTCTGGGCAAGTCACTTTTGTATGATTTGGGGGGTGGGCGCTGTCATGGGGAAGCTAAATGGAATCTCTTTGGGAAAGTATGGTGTTTCTTGTCAGCTATCAGAGACCAGGTGGGACCAGGAGTTACTGAAAATGAAGAGTGGGCTGGCTCCTGTCAATAGCCAGTAGCAGAAGTTATACAGGAGAAGCACCCCTGTGGGGCCAGACCCAAACCCACAGCCAGAGAACAGTGCCATCCATCTCTAAGCCAGCTGTGGAAAGCCAGATGCCAGACTGCTCACCGCCCTCATCACCAGAGCCTCAGGAATAGCGTTAGAGAACACACAATGCCCGACAGGGCAGGAGGTGAAGTGCATGTCTGACAGCCCAGCACAGCCCTGCATGGTTAGCAAGGATGAGTATTTGCAGGAGCAGGTCTGAAGCAGCAGGCAGGTGCATAACATTAGAAGCCCTCTGAGTAGTGTTGTGTTTATAAGCAGCTGGAAAGGGCACAGCTGCATGGAAGCAACCTATCAAATTGCTGTTGATCTTGTGGGGCCTGCTCCAATTTGACCTTGGCCTGAACCTCTTGAGGTGCTTTTGGAGTTTGGGAATGTTTGGTGCTTGACTTCCAGAGAGAAACTGGACTCTGTGTGTGTGTGTGTGTGTGTGAGCCAGGCCAATGGCTTAACTCACTACAAAGGAAGCTTTGTGCTTTGTATGCTCCTGTTGCCTGGGAGTGATAGTGATTGTATGTAATTTATATAAATATATTTATAAACATAAATATATAACTACAATATTTTAAATGAATCAAGTAGAACAGTTAGGGGCAAAATTACTATTTCTACTGAATCAAGGAGAACAGTTAAAGGCAAAGCTGCTACTTCTACTGAAAACAACCCAAAAAATTCAAATATGCTTCTATTTTAGTTTAAACAAAATCACAGCTTCTAAACCTAAACTGAAGTCAAAGGGTTTAGAAAGGTTTAAGTTTGCTTAGGATTTTACAGTAATAAATCATTTTGAATCGTTCTGCTGTACACAGACATGAAGCGGACTATATATTGTCAAAGGCTTTCACGACCAGATTCAACTGGTTCTGGTGGGTTTTCTGGGCTGTGTGGCCGTGGTCTGGTGGATCTTGTTCCTAACATTTTGCCTGCATCTGTGGCTCGCATCTTCAGAGATGTATCACAGAGGGAAGTCTGTTACACACTGTGTCCAGAGAGAAGGGAATGTTTGGGGTATATATTGTCCATGTCCCAGGGTGGGGAACCAATTGGTACGTGTTTGTGTAGAACTTGTTATGCAAAGATGTGGTTGATAGTATTGTATTGCAGGTGGGGCTTATCAGTCCAGGGAGTGATTCACCTTTTCATGCCTTCCAGCAGCAGCAGTATTGGTGAATGCCTGTGTTTCGGTGGAGTCCACTGTTCATGAACTTAGCATGCCCTTGGGGTTTGCTTTTGGTGTTTTTAAGTACTGGTAGCCAAGTTTTGTTAATTCTCAGAGTCTCTTCTTTCCTGTTGAAGCTGTCTTGGTGTTTGTGAATTTCGATGGTCTCCCTGTGCAGTCTGACAAAGTAACCTTCTGAATTGTCCAGAATTTCAGTGTTTTCAAATAAAATGTTATGTCCAGTTTTGTTTAAGACAAGTTCTGCAACTGCAGATTTTTCAGGATGGTTAAGCTGACAGCATCTTTCGTGCTCCTTAATACGAGTTTGAATGCTGCGTTTTGTGGTTTCTATGTAGCCCTGGCTTCCACTCAGCAGGCTAGTGTCAGGAGAGGAGGACATCAGTTACCCAAACAATCAAGACACCTAGTGGATCAAACCACAAGAAAGCCTAACTCAAAACTTTCTATTATGGTGTGTAAGGAGGGCTTTCTCATGGATGTGGCCAGTGGCCTTGGAGTTTCCTTCTGTGTCCAAACCTAAGTGATGGCCCACATGCTGAATCCCTATCTGACATTTCTGATGTTACTACAGAGTCCTTGACAGCCATGGGATCTATGCTGCCAGAAGTACAGGCAGACTGAATCTTGAAACAATCTAGAGAACCTTGACAAATATTCAGCACAATTAAATGCCATTTCATGATGAGACACCTACTGCACCCCTTTGCCAAGGGCTTGCCTTGTGACTCCACAACTTGAACTTAAAACTGGTTAAAAGATAAGTCATGGCAGAGATTATGAAATTGTATAAATATACATTATATGCGTTATAAAGAAATGGGGATTGATATTAAAGTGGTTGTGTTTATCTAATTACAACTCGTAATGGAAGAGGAAATGAGGCATGGGAATCTGCCAGCTTAGCTTCGTGAGACAGTCAGAACGACTGAGCAGCCTCTTTAGCAGGGGAGAAGGAAAGCTCCATGCCTGCATTGGTTTTAATTCTCGTTTTTCTTTGGAGGAGGTGCTAGTAATAAAAATGTAATTGCAACTTATATTGGCATGGGCTGGCCCTAACAAAACAAGTTTTGTAGGAGACTGTCTTCATTCTTGAACTCGGTAAGAGACCAATAAATACCAGCAATTTATTTAGGTTACCAATGTAAGCTTAATAGATGTCAATAACAGTGGATGCTCTCTTCTTCCTTCCCTTTGAATTGATTACAGTCCAAAAGACTTTTGATTTTAAAACCATATGCTCCAATGATGGCACATCATCCAACATTAAATGGTATATGGCTGTCTGGGTTGAAGAAGAAGAAGAGTTTGGATGTATATCCCCCTTTTCTCTCCTGCAGGAGACTCAAAGGGGTTACAATCTCCTTGCCCTTCCCCCCTCACAACAAACACCCTGTGAGGTAGGTGGGGCTGAGAGAGCTCCGAGAAGCTGTGACTAGGCCAAGGTCACCCAGCTGGCATGTGTGGGAGTGTACAGGCTAATCTGAATTCCCCAGATAAGCCTCCACAGCTCAGGCGGCAGAGCTGGGAATCAAACCCGGTTCCTCCAGATTAGATACACGAGCTCTTAACCTCCTACGCCACTGCTGACAGTGTCGCTGTGCCGGTCCCATGACTGTATAGTGTACAAAAGAGAGATGCTTATATTGAGGAATTTGTCAACCTGCATAAGAAGAGGTTAAATTCATGATTTCAACTTGTATAAATCTTTGTGAAAATAGGCTGGGAATAAAAAGAATGCACAAACCTGGGCACTGTTTTTGAAAGCTTCCCAAACGCATGTCAATACATTATGCTATACAAGTGTTACTCATTGTTTTTAAGTCACAGCCATAAGGGAGTAGAAAGTCAGGCCTGTTAATCACTGAGCACACCTTGAAAACACTACAGATGTTCACAGCCAAAATAAAGAGAGAGAATCAGGCAATGCTTTCTAACAATTAAGGAATGGCCAGGTCACTGACCAAAGATTGTTCACAGTGATCAAAAGAGGGAACCAATCCAGGAATAAGAAGTACATTTCAAACCTTAGGCTATGAACAAACACAATAGGATAATTCTCTTGAAGAATGCCATGTCAAATTGACTTCACCAATGCACCTGTAAATTACAAAGAATATCCATGCCAAAACTTACCTCATACAGAGTATTTCTTCCATAAGGATAAAGTTCCTGCAATGCTATTTCCATATATATTAATTGTAATTTAAATGATTTAGTACATCTACTGACCCTGCCAAAGTTAGGGATTTAGACCAAGTAGTTCTTCCTAATACAATATTTTCTGCTGTTGCTGTTGACTCAGCATGCCTCGTATATGGAAATTCACTGTTCTTTAAATCTCTGACTCCCAAGTCTGGCTGCATAGGTCACTTGATGCTGACCTTTGCTAGCCTTTAGGCAAGACCTTGCCACCTTCGTTGAGAATATTCTATTCAGCGAACTCAATCTTCCCCTTGTTTTGACTTGTTCTGCCTTCAGTTTGTTGTGACAAAAGTTCTTACCTCTTCTAGGTAAGTGCATAGACAAGAACTCCATTTACAAATTTACTCCCAACAAATTTCAGCAACTAACTGGTGGACCACATTGTTAGCTGAACACTAATGTGTAATAAAAGAAACAGACTTCCATAGTTTACTGGACTGGGTCTAGATCTTTTTATCCCGACATGAAGTTACTTTCAAAATTATTCTCCTCTGCCAATGTTCTTAAAATGCATGAAGGGAAAGGGGAAAAATGCAGAATCATAGTAGTGGGTGAATGGTATGGCAAAACCATTAGAAAAGCTTTTCGAACAGAAGTTAGCATCTGGAAGTCCTACTGGCAAATTCTTTGGAATGAACTTGCTGACCATCAGTAGCTGAACTAGCAGACCTTGCGTCAATGAAACTTGGAAGTCGTTGAGCTTGGGTGATGATAACAGAGCTTGTTGACCTTCTCAATCTCTCTTCATAAATCTACTAACTGCCATAACAGTTTTAACACCATATTTTCATCTGACCATTTGACTTTTTTCCGAGGCATTTTTTAAGACAGCAGCCTTCAAATTATATTCCTTGATGATGAGCAGAATTCAAAGATTGGGCAGCTTCCATATTGCATTACAGGGAGTGGAATTAGACTTGTTAATTCAGAAGTCAACACTTGTGGCTAGCCAAGGAAACATTTGTTTCAGCTCTGTTACACACACATTATAAACCTTGTCCTATGATGAAACCTGGGAACTTTACAAGAAGTAGTGATACAATAGTTTTAGAGGCCACTGGAAGATTTCTCCAAATCTATTTCACCACCAAGTCTTCCATTAAAAATATTATGCACTTAGGACATTTTCCACCTTGTCTAATGAACTGAGCAAAGCTTCTGGTCAGCATATAGTTGGAGCAAGAATGATGAAAGGGTGCAAAGTCATTCCAACTGTAGTGCAGCCTGGCAGCAGGTAGTTTTGCCAGCAATGTTTAAAGCTCCGTGGCGTGGAAGCAAACCTCTTTGTTGACTTCAGTTAATATTATGTGTGGTCTCTGAGTAGCCAATACTGCCTTCCAAAAAAATGACAAAGATCCGTTAAGAAAGCTGGGATAGTAAGCGCCACAGACTTGCTGTCTGCAGCCCCATACGCTGGAATAGGGAGGAAAAAACAACAGGTGGCCATGAGTGGTTGTATTTTATTTTCCAGAGAGTTACTACTTGGGTGGTAACTTCTGAACAGCATATATATGGGATCACCTCTAGTTCAGTCACACTTAGAAACAGATGTGCTCCAGGTTGCAAGCTTGAGGAATTAAAAGCGTACCAGGCTTTGCTGCTAGCAAAGGCAAAGGCATAAGGTTTCATTGTAGGACAAATAATGGACAATAGGGACATCCTAAAAGGTATTTCAGTGATGAAGGATGGAGGACTATGCTTGTGACAACCCCTAGCAATGAGTTAAATGCTCTATACAAATGTCTGCCCGAGAATAACATGTTCCTTTATTTGTACCAAACCGCACAGTGAAACCCTTGCATCAAACTAAAGATTATGCCTATCGTGCCAGGACACAAGTGTGAATGGGGAATAATAATAAATATTGGTGATAGAGGTATATGCAGAATGCATTTTTGCCTGTCTGTGATCACAACTGGTCCAACCACAACTTCAATTCAGAGAGGAAACATTCAGATCAGCAAGTACAATACATAGAAATTTCTGGATCCAGCACCCAAATGAAGTATTAGAATACATAATTAATGCAATTTGAAAGGCCTAAAGAAATCAAGTAGAATCACCCTGAAATCTACAACAAGGGTATGGATATAAAAAGAACAAAACGTTTTGGCAATCTATGCAGTTGCTCCATCACTGGAATTCACCTCTGCTTTTGCTGGGTTTGCATATATATACACTTCCTTTTCTTTTATATCTTGGTTTTTTTATATACATTAATGAAGACAATTGTGAAGCTGTATGAAAAGGAGATATTTGAACATGAATGGTTTGGGCATACACTTCAAACAGAATTTATGTTTGCTGGAAACTGGCTGGTTATTTTTATAGTTTGGTTGAAGGAGATGCCATTGAAACAGTGTTGATTATTTTTCTGTATTTTTATATTATTTTAAAATCAGAAAGTACAATAATAAAACATAAAAAATCTCACTAAGACCTAATAATAAATAAAATCTCACTAAAAATAATAATAATAAAAAAATCTCACTAATACCCTATAATAAAAAATAAAAAATCTCACTAAGACCTAATCTACACATAATTTTAACAGTGTGTTCATTACTTTTTTTCATAAGCAATTGTTATGCATTGCCAAAGTATGCAAATGTCCAATCTGCTTGGGCCAGGGGTCGGCAACCTTTACCACCCAAAGAGCCATTTGGACCCATTTTCCATGGCTCCAAAGATCTACCAAGACGGAGAGGCAGCTCTGCACAGAGCCTCCTCCAGTTCGGCCCCTCCACTCACCTTTCCTTCCAGAGCTGCTCTGGAGGGAAACGCCCACACTACCCTCCGACCTCCAGGCCACACGGAGCTGCAGTATAAGGCTGAAAGAGCCGCATGTGGCTCTGGAGCCGCGGGTTGCAGATCCTGGCTTGGGTGAAAGTTCATTGCCTTCTTCCACTTCTGAAGTGCAGTTTGAGTCAAATGGTGGAAAGTTTTATCAAAGAACAAACCAAGAAAGAGAACCCCCTCAATATACACTGGCTTCTCCACAAAATGTTGTAATAAAAGGATACATAATTTTGTTTTAAGAGGCAGGTTCTTCTTCAGATTAGTGAAGTTTTATGTGTATCTATATTTCATTGCAGTCCTGAGAACACTTCCCTGTGACTATGTCCCATTGAGTAGAGTTCTGAGCAGACTGGATCAGAAGATGTCGTCTTAGACTTTCATTCAGCATCGTACTCAATGTTATGGAAAACCTGCTGTTGTCTCCAGATGTGTGTATCACTGTCAGATTTTTTCCCTACCTTGCTATAACATGCAGTAACCCTGCCTATTGGATATTGCCTTGCCTTGGGTATTGCCAGTGAGGTAACGTAGGGAATGAGGTGATACAGGGAATAATGAAACTCCCATCTCCATGATACCACAAACATGGAGTAAAGAGCTTGGCTGTCGCATGGCCATGGTGCTGCCCAAACTCACGGGATATCATTTTCACCCAGAAATGATTATTCGTTTCTAACCTCCTGTTCCTTTCTACACTTAGACTGCCATCATCAGGCAGGGGAGACTAAAAACAGGAGTGTAGGACGCTGAAGGAAAGACACAGCCACATATAGGCAGACTATAACAATATCCTGGTCTAAAAAAAATGACAAATTTAACTTTAAAAAGGGGAAAGAAGCTAGCGCAAATCCTAAAGTGGAGAAATGCAACCAGAGCAGTGAGAAAGTCAGGTTACACTGGCAACAGCTGTGGGTAGCCTGGAAAAGAAAGAAACAACATCCTTCATAGATTACATCGGTTCTCAAAGCTTCAAGTTTCACACCTCCTTATTAAAGAAAATGTCAAAAAGTAACAAATTAAACCCTACTAACACACACAAAAAGTAAAAAATGCCAGTCTGCTGGCCAAATTACCATTCAACCAAATGGTACTTAATTTCTGGGAAACGTATATTACTTTTATTGTCAATTGGCTCTTGCTTTTAATGGCTTCTTAGACATTAATAGGCCAGTGGATTGAGAAGACTGTAGACTTTTCAAGAATGTTCCCCAGAACACTTCCAAGATGGCTGAGGAAATGCTAAAATAACCACATTCAACTTTAAATTAAGTAGGTAGACATATCATTTGACTTCTCCTCCTGACAGTTTTTAAGAGTAGCAAATTTAATATTCAAAAGGAAGAAGCAATTTTATGTGGGAAGCAGAACAGGAAAAAGAGGCAAACAAATTTATAAAGAAAAGTGTGAAGTTTTGCCTAGCATGGTATGGCACACTTTGCAGATTGCTGTGCCAATATTAATTCACAGTGGTTAGCCAAAGCTCTCAAAGTCAAACACAGGCTTAGGTGTCTAATTAAAATTTAACAACTTTTTGGAAATAAAGCTCTTCAAATTCACCTTTTTTTAATTTTGGGGCACAAAAGCCCATATTAAATTTCTATACAAAATATATTGAAGCTAAATTGAAATAGGTGTCTAATAGTATCTGAAGTTAGCTTCCAAAGTTTGAAAACTGATATGTTTAAATATTAGTAACCTTAGCTCCTAAATCTGCACTCTAAATAGAGAGTGCCATCTTAATATAGATGGTGTTTCCCTTCTATTAGTAGATTTCCCACCATGAATTCCTAGTGAGTAATCTTGGATTTTTAATAGCTGGCATGGCTAATATTACATTTTCACAACCCTTCAGTGTTCCCTGTGAAGTTAAGACATGGTCTTCAAACTCTGCACTACGGAAATTTCATTTTAACTGGTTTAATCTTCCAAGCTACTTATTGCAAAGTAGGCATTCAATTAATGTGTCCATGTTATTTCATTTCATATATATGTCCTCCCAAAAGTTTATTATTGTCAGTAGAGGCATAGTTATAAGGGGGCAGGAAGGGAACACCGTGCACCAGGTGCATACCCCCAACCCCTTCCCCCCATCGCCAAGCCTGGCCCTACCCCCCCCCCCCCGGCCTGGTCCATTTTCAGCCGGCAGAAAAAGGTAAGTGGGAGTGGGGCGGGGACGTGGGGGGGGGAAGGGGTCGGGTGCCATTTTGCCCTGGGTGCCATTTTCTCCCCCTACACCTTTGATTGTCAGTGGAAGACGTGTACTTCCATACACATTCCCACGCTTCACGAATTCACAAACTCTGGACCACTGTGACTGGATTTAACATGACTTTAGTGTTCTAATATTCAAGCCACTTTACATAGAACTATGGAAGGTGACTTGGGAATAGGAAGATTTACTTTTAACAGTCTTAGTAGCTGCTAGAATATTTGATCATTTCACCATTATGGAAAAACAGTTAATAATATGATTCTAATGCATTCTTAGTTGGGATTACACATCTTTTGAGCTCTCCTGCTAATCCAGCCTAAATTAGCAGCAGAGATTTTTTTTCTGCCTCTGTACATTGTATTTTCCTTCAGCTACTTTTTCTGATAACATTCACTGTAAACGCAGAGGTTGAAAACACCATCAGAAGAATTAACTCCCTTCAACCAATCTGACTAATGAATTTTAAAATTGGTTTAGCAGCTATATGCACACATACATCTTTTCCTACACAGATAAGACCTAAAGTGTTACTTTTTCCTCAGTTCAAGTCATTTAAACTCTTGTCTATAATCTGTACTTAAATTAATATTTCAAATGGAAGTGGAAAATGCACTTACAAAATTCCCCAGGCAGACTACAAAATTGTTGGCACAGTGGGCTTAATTTAGTGCCCACTAATTCACATCGAGATGACCCACCCTTGAGTTAAGGCAATAGCCCGAAGTTATTTCCCCTAAATGACTTTAAAAGGACATGTTCTTTATTTTTTTCTTAAATTATTCATCAATAATTCCATGTAAGGGAGCAGCCCAGTGTATTTAATAGGAGATGAATGGGTGTGTCCCCTTTTCTCTTTCCTCAAATGCTTCTATTTATAACATTCAAGTTCTGTCGGGAAGGCAGAATAGGTTGAGCCAAAAAAAATTAAAACCTGATGTTTCACAGAACCTAATAGGAATCTATTGACAAATTGCTCAGCAATATGCTGCAAATATTTACAAAGACTGGTTCCTGGTTCTTGTTCCAAATAAATCCATTAAAACTTTTGTAACTGTCTCAACAAAGAGGTAAAGTAAGTATATAATAAAGTTTTTTTTTCTGGGTGGATTTTAACGATCAATAGCAAATATTATTTAATTTCTTGGGTGCTGTGTGGTTTCCGGGCTGCATGGCCGTGTTCTAGCACCATTCTCTCCTGACGTTTCGCCTGCATCTTCAGAGGATCTGTGGCTGGCATCTTCAGAGGATCATCAGGATTGGGGGGGGGGGGGGGTGGGGGGGGGGGGGGGTGGGGGGGGGGGGGGGTGGGGGGGGGGGGGGGTGGGGGGGGGGGGGGGTGGGGGGGGGGGGGGGTGGGGGGGGGGGGGGGTGGGGGGGGGGGGGGGTGGGGGGGGGGGGGGGGGGGGGGGGGGGGGGGGGGGGGGGGGGGGGGGGGGGGGGAGGGGGGGGGGAGGGGGGGGGTGGTGGGGGGTGGGGGGGGGGGGGGGTGGGGGGGGGGGGGGGTGAAGGGGAGGGGGGGTGGGGGGGGGGGGGGGGGGGGAAGGGGGGGTTGGGGGGGGGGGGGGGGGGGGGGGGGGGGGGGGGGGGGGGGGGGGGGGGGGGGGGGGGGGGGGGGGGGGGGGGGGGAAAAGGGGGGGGGGGGGGGTGGTGGGGGGGGGGGCCTTGGGATAGTCACCATTCTCTCAGAACTCGTTCAGCCACACCAACCTCACAAGGTACCTGCCATCGAGAGAGGGAGGGAAGGAGGTTGAAAGCTGCTTTGAGACTCCCTACAGTTGAGAAAAGTAGAGTATAAATCCAGACTCCTATTACTACTTATACTCCTACTCCTCTTCTTCCTCATCTTTCTTTTCAACTTCTTCTCTATACAGCAAGCCACTAATCAAACGCGGGTTTCTGAAGCAGTTGGGGTAATATGTCATATCCAAAGCACACATATGAAAGCCCATGACAGAGTCCGAAAAGATGAATTTAGGTGCTGTCCCCTTAAAGGGAGCAGTTGTATAATGCCTGCATACACTACCTACTAGGAGCCATAATACAGACACAGAGGCTCCGAGTTAGGGTTGCCAACTTCCAGGTAGAGACAGACCAGAGATGAGTTCCCCCAGAGAAAATGATTGTTTTGGAAGGTGGCCTCCGTGGCAATATACCATACAAGGTCTCTTCCCAAGACTCCAGCCCCAAATTACCAGGACTTTCTCACTCTCAGAGTTGGCAACCATGCTCAAAATGTCCCTGTGGGAAAGGAAAAAAACTTCTGGAATTCCCTAAAACATTCCCACTAACATAGTGGATGCCAAACTATAGTTGGCAAGAACAAATGTATTCTTCAAAGGTATATTATTCAGCAAGCAATTATTGTCATTTTTTTAAAAACCCTCAAATTGCACCTTGAAAATTTTTTTTTATATAACTGTTAGGTATCTTAAGAGCTAAGATGGGGAAAACGTTTTAAGAAGAGTTAAATAAAAATGCAATTAACATATAAAATAATAAAAACGTGCTTTTTACTTCATCACAACATATTGTAATTCTGGGTTTTAAAATACAACTTTAAAGCAAACCACTAAAGTTATACTAAGTGGGAGGGAGGGAAATACATGGCAGGGAAAGAAAATCCCATTTCTGTTTTCCTTAAGGAACTGCAGCCAAAAATCACATCCACTGAAATTTATTCATCTTTCTTTGGTACTTACTGCTTCAGTAATGCAAAAACTTGTTTAAACAAAAATTAAGATATTTTCATGATCCAAAGTGGCTAATATGCATTTTGCTCCAGCAGATAAGTGCGATGGTCTGCCAGATGCCACTGGACTCTTTATTCAACAGCCACTATGAAATAACAACATTCCATAATAATAATAGATTCAGTGGGGAGGGAGGGAATCCTCTTAGAGAGAAGGATAAAGATGAGCAAAGATGTCATGTTGGTGAGGGAGCAAGTTTGTTTTCTGCTGCTCCAGAGACTAGGACCAGGAGTAACGGGTTCAAGGTGCAGGAAAAGAGATTCCACCTAAACATCAGGAAAAACTTCCTGACAGTAAGGGCTGTTTGACAGTGGAATGTGCTACCTTGGAGTGTGGTGGAGTCTCCTTCTTTGGAGGTTTTAAAACAGAGGCCGGATGGCCATCTGTCAGGAGTGCTGTGATTGTGTGTTCCTGCATTGCAGGGAGTTGGACTTGATGGCCCTTGTGGTCTCTTCCAACTCTATGATTCTATGAAAGAATTATTGACTAAGTCTACTGGAAGATCACACACTTCTTACCAGTATTGTTCAAAGTCTGTTAAAGCATTATCAATAAAATGTCTGTGTAGCTATGCATGAGCCTCAAGTGTGATACTGAAAACAACCATTTTGCAAGAATGAGCGTATGGGTGTACTGCTCTCTTAACAAGACTAACTCCACTATTAAAAGAACTTATGTTTAATTTATAACTGCCATTCAGATACTTTAAATTTTGTTTTTATTCTCAGAAGTGAATCGGTGTGTGGTTAAAACCAGTATTTATGTTAGGCTTGGAAAATCCACTGTAAATAAAAGTACTGTAAGGCATAGTGGTGGAGGGTTTTTAACGCTTATAAAATATACACAGTCACAATGATTTTCAACTTACTGTACAACTGGGGGGTGGGGGGAGACCTCACACAGAAAGGAATAAGCACTAAATTCTTAAAACCAGCCACTGAAAAGATTGCACATTTATAATATTTTCTTCTGAAAGAAAAATAAACTTTGGAAGAAATCATTAAACAAATGTAGTCAATGTAATTCCTACCATTGGCCCACTGCATTAATTCTAACATATAACTGTGGCAAATATCCAACATTTTGTGCCAGTTTTCCAGGATAATCCATATATTTTTGGCACAATATTTTCCAACGGGTATCATAATATATGTTCCGTGTCTGCCACCATCTAGTGGCCAGCAGCCATATTGGGTGGGTACCTGGGTAGGCTGGGCTTCCAACCTTGTTCCCAAGCAGAATCTATGCTGATGCCTCATGAACTGTGACAAAAATAAAATGCAGTTATACTTTGGCACAGCTGCCGTGGCATCTGTGTATTACAAGTAGGCTTAGAGACATCCCAAATTAGCAGGTACAGAGATTTATTTGCTGCTACGTTGTTTGAATGCTGGTCCTGGCAGAGAAGAGAATTCAGGAACAACAGGCTAGCAGCATTGAGACTGGCTTTTCCCATCCTCTTTTTGCTAGGCTTTAACCTGGGCAGAGCCAGAGGCATGAACCCTTGAGTAGAAGCCAAAGGATCCTTGGCTCTTTGCCCAGGGCTTCCAGCCTGAAAACTGTGAAAATCAGTATACCAGACCTCGACCAGCCTAGATCTGATTGTTTTGTTTTGTTGATGTGAAACTATTTTATAAGGCACCTTGGGTTCCTCCGGAAAGAAAGTGGCCTAACAGTACTTAAATAAAATAAACATGAGGAAACAATACAACACAGGATTATACCAATTTGTGTTATAGGGCTGCCAGGCCTGCTGCTATGTGAGGTCTCTTGCTGACTTTGATTTTTTTTAAAAAAGTGATGCCTCTGGGAAAAACCAGGAAGTGCTGTGGGGTAACTCTAGGAATCACCAGAAACTCTTATGTTGTTACCATAGAATGTCTGGAGATTTCCAGAGCTATCTTATGTCATGTCCAAGTTTTCCTCAGAAGTGACACACAAATGCTACTGATGCTGTGCCCCTCCTCTTGGCCCTACCCCCAACCCTCCCACCAGCTACTGGCAAAGCCATTTTGTTATGGAAACAATGTACAACCTTTCAGGTTATGCAGCTGTACCAGCAGAATAGAAAAGGATTTAGAATTCACTGGTACTTGAAAAAATATCATGGTAACCTGAAAGCTTCCACAGCTGTTCAGCAACACAAGTCCTTTTTTTAAAAAAGGAAAAGCCAAGATTTGAAAAACTACAGAGCTAAGTCTGTTCATGCAAGGCAGTTTTGATCATATTTTTGAATTGCAGTGCTTCTTGCAATTTAGCAAAGATCTCCTGTATCTGAGATTTTCAAAATAGTTTGTGCTATTTGCAGGAGAGTTGTTGTTTGAAGTTTTAAATAATCTCGGTATGTATGCTCAAGCTGTGGGGCATACCTAATAGCTCTTTTAAACCCTGCATAATTACCATCTTACCTATTTTGGAGTTGTTTGACACAAAACACGGCCCAGCATTAAGGCCAGATAAACAGGCACCAATAGTAAAGTATGACATTTTACCACGCTGTAATTGTTTATTCTTTGGGTTCAATATCTATTATATGGGCAATAATGCATTTGTTAGCTTCTGAAATAATGCACTAACACTGGATATTCTGTCAAACTTTTTCTCTGGTATGGACAGCAATAATATATAACATGTGATAAGGAATATTCACAGTCCTTTCTCACTGTTTAAGATCAAGGTAGGAGGGTTGTGAATTATTATGTTTTTCCCCCCACAGCCAAGTAAAACATTTTGAAGTCTCCCATTTGGAAAGGGATAAAATTCTAATTGGATCTAGCACAAAGCTCACTGCTTAGGTATACGTGCTACAAAATAGTTTCCACATTGCATAAACTCTAAAACTAGGTAAAGAGAAATAAAGAGGTATATTTTCAATTTTGCTTCCAAATATGTAGACTCTAATAAGCAGTTCAAGAATAGGTTACTGCAAACGAAGAGAAGCAATTTTGTAGGTTACCTCTATGTTTGGTAAACAGACTCAATAGTTCTCCACTTGAAATATGCCACAGTTTAAGTGGCTAGAAAGTGCACAAATCAAAGCATGCTTTGTAATAAATTATTTCTCCAAGAGTGATGAGAAAAAACACAAGGGAAAGCATGACAGCCACAATTAGTCACATTACTTTGTAAGAGATTTTCAGAGCTGGCAACAAAATTGAGGGGGCACTGGGGGGGGGGGTAACTCCACTTTTAGTCTCAGTGAAAAAGGTAGGCTACAAATATAGTAACTAGATAAATAAATCAGCACCTCAAGATCTCAGTTTCTAATCAGCCAGGAATTGAAATTCCTAACCAGTAGAGCACCCCTGGGGCCCTTTTCCACAAGGGAAGGAAGGATAAACGTGATTAAATAAATTAATTTAAACCCTGAGACGGCAAGACACAAATTACTGACCACAATCTGTAGCTCCCCCCAAACAACACTGCACAACACCCAAGCCCACAGGTTCCTTCAAACAGACAGTTACAGCGTTCCTTTCCTTTCATCCAATAAAAGTTCTATGATGCTTAGATCTTGAAAAGTTAATAGTTACAGTAAATCATCAATTACTCAATAGACAAAAAGAGAAAAAAAAAACCCGCAACCCATGGGTAGCTCATGGAAGCAAAAACAAAAAACAAAACTACTGCATAAGAAGACTGAAGTACCAAAAAAATGTATGCATGGGAATACATATTAAATAACCACCATTTTGCTGAAAAGTCCACCGAGAAGATTCCAGTGACTCACTACGGTGAAACGATTGAAGCCCTGCATAGCAGTTGACATGAGTTGCTGTCTCTGGCACCCAGAGGATGTGAGCACGCACACATAAAGGCCAATTAAATTTGGGTGATGCTGGAAACCACATCAGAAATCTTCTGTCCTGGCTCTGGAGAGGAGATGGTGGCCTTGCTAATAAATCAGTTCTCTGGCTGGCAGTACCTCTCCTCTTGTCAACACCACAGGCCACCAGCTGCCTTGCTCACATTCTTTCTATACCACCTCGCTCACTGACAAGCAAATGTCACTAAAAAGTGCCCACTTTGCAAGAGCAGCAGCAACTAAATCTGCCAAGAGCAAATAAATAAGTACAAACACACGTGAAGAATGACGTGGTCCTCCTCTGCCACTGAAAGACAAACACGAACAGCCATCAGTGTGAGATATGAAATGCTACATGACGGTGTTAATAGCAGACTATGGCCAGCTCTGAACCTTGGTTGTTTCCAGACAAATATAGGAGAACACAGAGCTGCTGCCAGGGATCCATTCCAGGAAGGCACTGAGTATAAGACCTTTCCATGAGGTCTGTACACATTTCTGCAACCATTTGCACAACCAGAACAGTTTTCTTTTTTCGTTCAATCTGCCCCACAGTCACATTAAAGACACCAGACTCCAATCCAACAACAATGATGAATGCATTCTACTGCAGGGACACGAACTTGCCAAAATTACACAGTAGCTACTAAGGAAGTTTGGGCCTGACTTAGATAGCCCAGACTAGCCTGATCTCAGAAACTAACCAGAGTCAACCTTGGCAAGTGTTTGGAAGGGAGACCTCCAAGGATTACTAGGGACATGATATGGAGAGGGGCAATGGCAAACTACCTCTGAAAGTCTCTTGCCTTGAAAACCCCATGGAGTCACTATTGCTCAGGGTAGTGTTCATGAGAACCCCCAAGTGTTCTAGGCATTGGGTTGGAACCAGGGAGCTCTTCATTAAATTTTCCAAGAACCCAAAGTTCTGGAGACAATCGATGGTGTGCAGTGTGTCCAACCTTGACTTGGCCTAAGATTCTGATCATATTAGAATATCAGCTAGACCAGGATGCACTCTGATGCCCTCCTCCCAGAACTTGATGATGGGATGAATAAGAACCCTCTGCACCATTGCCAGGCCAGAAAGTAGGACTCTGTACTGGTAATGTGTCTCTTCCATGGAGAAGCAAAGAAAACTCCGATGGTTTGGGAGGATTGGGGTGTGAAGATACACTTCCATCAAGTCTATGGAAGTTAAGAATTCCTGATGTTGAAGTGACTCTGCTATGGAATGAAGGGTCTCCATCCCGAAAAGTCAAAGCTTCATAACGCCTATTGACATATTTCATGTTCAAAATGGCCCTTCAATCTCTGTCCTTTTTGGACACAGTCAAGAAGATATAATAGATCCCTTCTCCTATCTGAAAAGGAGACACTGGCTCTGTCGCTTGAATTTGTAATAGATGTTGAACTACAGTTCTGGTTCTCAGGCACTTGGCTAGAATTTTGGACTGGGGAGGAGGCACAAAACGATCAGGTGGAGTTTGTTTGAATTCTAGGGCACAGCCTTGGGTGACAACTTTCAGGTCCATTGATATGTTTGGGAAGACAGCCAACTGTCCTGAAATAAGACAAGTGACCCTCCACCAGTGCCTGCCTGTAGTCATTGTTTGGACTGCTTGGGTTCTCAATCTTCCTTGTCCTTTATGGTGAATGGTTGTTTATGTAACTTGTTGGAACAACCCCCTTTTTTGTATGAGGGCATCTTGTTGTTCCAAAAGGAGGCTCTGGACTCCTTCTTATACTTGAAGAGAGTATGTTGGCTATGGAAGGAGCCATATCCAGTGGTGGGATTCAGCAGGTTTGCACTACTTCAGCAGAACTGGTTGTTAAAATGGTGCTTGTAAACAACCAGTTGTTAAATTATTTAAATCCCACCACCAAAATCGGTTGTTGCATTATTTGAATCCCACCACTGGCCATATCCACTCCTGTTGCTCATTCTAAGGATTCTGGGAGGGGCCTTTTTCGTGTCGTTGGCCTCTACTAAGACCTTATCCAGTTTTTCCCTGAATAATCTGTCTCCCAGAAAGGGGTATGACATCACAGTGGCCTTAGAATGGTAATTGGCCACCCAAGCCTGAAAGTTCTCCTGGTTGCAGCTGCAGAGGCTAAGTCTCTAGAGCCGTGGTGGCGAATCTATGGCACTCCAGATGTTCATGGACTACAATTCCCAATTGGCCATGCTGGCGGGGCTGATGGGAATTGTAGCCCATGAACATCTGGAGTGCCATAGGTTCACCACCACGGCTCTAGAGGAAACTATCATAATGTCTAGCGTGGCATCAGCTAAGAATGAAGTGGCCTTAATTAGTCTATTGGTTCCCTCTACCCAGACGTTTGCTTGAAAGAGGAAGGAGCTGAAGCATTTTCCTTGCCCAGACAGTTGAGGCAGTGGTGGACACTCTGGAAAATTTAGGTTACGTTTCATCCACACAATATTGGGTGTGGTCTTTTAAAAAGTTCTGAACTCAGATATGAATCCATTAAAACAACAGACATCTGGCAAATTTCTCAAAAAGATTAAAGGAGTTTTCCAATGAACTCTTAAAACAACAAGATGACAACCGAGGCACACCTTCACTAAAGGCAGTTCTTAAACCAGAACGCTTGAACATAAATTCTATGCAGAAAGGACATAGTGTAGAAATTCAAAAGTATCAAGTCCTTTAAAGCCTAAGTATTATTAGATTCATTTGGCAGAGAATCCAACTATATTGAATGTGACTCCTGAAGCAGAATGTGCTTCTTGTCTAGAAATCTGACAGAGTCAACATGGTGCAGAGGATAAAGTGTTAGGACCAGCTCCAAACAGATCATATAGGCCTAAAGCAGTAGGTTTTAATTAGAACCAAATTAGAGGAAGTGAATTTTTTTTGCCTATTTAAAAAAACCCTTAATATGTTACCATATATACTTGTGTATAAGTCAACCCGTATATAAGTCGAGGCATCTAATTTTACCACAAAAAACTGGGAAAACTTATTGACTCACGTATAAGTTGAGGGTGGGAAATGCAGCAACTACTGGTAAGCCCTGATTCTCCCTTTAAATCCACTCAGAAGGGGGGGGGTGATTTAAAGGGAGAATCTGGGGAAAATGTGAGGGTGCCTGTCAGGGGAGGAATGTTTATGTTAGCAGTACCAAAATTTCAGAGTATCTTTAGGAGACCCCCCCTGATGATACCTCCCAGGTTTGGTTTAGGGGGGTAGGTTCAGGGGGTCCAAAGTTATGGACCCTCAAAAGGGTAGCCCTGTCTACTATTAGCTTCCATTGGAAACAGTGGGGGATGGGAGCACCTACTTTGCGAATCCATACCTTTGGACCCCCTGAACCAAACATCACCAAACCTGGCTGGTATCAGCAAGAGATTATCCTGATGATACCACCCAGGTTTAGTGAAGTTTGGTTCAAGGGGTCCAAAGTTATGGACCCTCAAAATGTAGCCCCATCTACTATTAGCTCCCATTGGAAACAATGGGGGATGGGGCATTCTCTTTGGGGGTCCCTAACTTTGGACCCCCTAAACCAAACTTTACCAAACCTGGCTGGTGACACTCCTGATGATAGCCTGAAATTTTGGTGCCGTTAGCCTAGTAACTGCACCCCCTGGAGGTCGGCAAAGTAAAAACCCTAAAATATGCATGCACAAAAGTTCCTTGAGACATGAATCTAGCAAACTTGCTTGAAGTTGCTTTTAACAAATACACATTTCAGACAGACACACATCCATTCATGTGTCACAACATGGAACCTATGAAGTGTCCAAAGAAGATGTAGTATCATAATGGAAATCTCAGCTCCTATTTG
Source organism: Sphaerodactylus townsendi (assembly GCF_021028975.2). NCBI lineage: Eukaryota > Metazoa > Chordata > Lepidosauria > Squamata > Sphaerodactylidae > Sphaerodactylus > Sphaerodactylus townsendi. The sequence continues at coordinate 71,470,131 of NC_059434.1, forward strand.
TATGCACACGTGAGTTCACAATCCAGGCTCTAACCTTAAAATGACACAAAAACAAAATGAAAAATCTCATTGTACTAGTTTATATTATACCATACTGTCAAACCTTTTTAAAAAAATTAATCATCATTACAATTCCACAAGAAATACTGACTTTCCAATCTATGACAGCACTACTGCTTTTGGCAGGGGCATTATGAACTTTAAAAATACCAGCTGGTGTCTCCACATATATAATTTTTGTTATTTCTTTGGCAAAAACCATGTATTATACTAGGCCTGACAGATTTCTCTCTCTCACTCTCACACACAGCTCAAGCCAAATATAACATAACCTACCATTCATATATGGCAGTCAGACAGGGCTGAGTCAATAACCTGGTTATACTGCTTATCCTGGCCTCCAAAATCACAAAGGTTGTCAGGAATTGGCAGATCACAGAACATGACTGATGTGTTGTGTTCACCTTCAAGATAATCATGTATTGCCCAAACCTGAGATACACTTGAAATGACACTGCGCCCAAAGACAAAACCCAAATTAAAAAAAAGATTCTAAAATGTTACCTGGTACAAATTGTATTTTGCCTTTTCTACAATAAGTGATTTACCAAGGAAGGGGATACTCCTTTTATCCTCATTCCACTGTTTCTAAGAGACAGTGACTGTCCCAGAGTCACCTTACAGACATCATGACAAAATAATGAATCAAACTCATTCAATTTTGAAATATCATCCACCACACAACACTAGTGAGTCAGCGAGTCTATTGCCCTGACATGCCTCCTTCAAAAGACTATCTCACCATTATTCACGTAAACCTCCCATACAATTGCAGACAAATCACTGTGCCACCTCCTGGGGGGGGGGGGGGGGGTGAAACTCATGAGTCAAGAGAAAAAAGCACACTGAACATAGATAAAGTCAGTTAGTGCTGTATTTGATTAGTTTAGGGAGATTTCTTTAAGCTAACGTGGTATACAGTAGTAGTTAAGGTGGTGGACTCTAATCTGGAGAACCAGATTCAAATCCCCACTTCTCCGCAAGAGCAGCAGACTATAATCTGGTGAACTGGATTTGTTTCTCCAGTCCTACACATGAAAGCTGCTGGGTGAGCTGGGGCTGGTCACAGTTCTCTCAGAACTCTCTCAGCCTCACCTATTGTGGGAAGGTGAAGATTGCCGAAAGGCCCTTTGAGACTCCTGACAGGAATGAAAAACAAGGTATAAAAACCACTCTTCTTCTTAAGATTCTTTCACAAATTACTTTTTTATTCAATTCATCAAGAAAGGGTCCACATACCATCCAGCATCCTGATCCTCTTGCGATAGATAAATAATTTCAATTGATAAGGTAGTCCATAAAATTATTTTTGAAAAATCCTAATCTAAGAAGGTTGACCCAAGGCATTTGTTACCCATAATCCAAACAGCTAGTATTCTGCATGACTCAGCCATAGCAAAGGCTCAGCAGCCTCTTCCATTTTCATTAAGGAAATATAAATAAACAACACACCTCTGCCATTCACTCACAGTGTCCTTGTCATACTACTCTTAGATCTGTTTTAGGCACTACCTGTCACTTAAAACGTTTAATCCTCCTTTCAAAAAACAAACTCACTGCAGTTCGGGGATGGGGGGGCGGGGCGGGCGGGGAGGTGTTCAAAAGATGCTGAATGGTCACCATTTATACAAGTTCTACCTTTGAAAATCAAGGTCAAAGGCCAAACAGCATATCAGCAACAGAGGGGGAAAAACAGGAGTATAAAATCTGGTCTTTGCCAACATTAACAGGAAAAGCGTCTATACTTTAAGGGAACAGAAACTGTGAAAAGAACATATTGATGCACTATCACCTCAAGTTACTGTGACATCACAAGTCTGTATCAGATTAAAACATTCGGTGCTGAAATTCATCCACTGCCTTCTGTGCTAAACACAATGTGCTTAAGAAGCTTAGATTAGACTTACTCTAAAGCCTGGGGACCCACTTAGCAAGAGTAAGCAACATCACAGGAAACTGAAAGAATGTTGACTCTAATTCAACCTACGTTTACTCAACTGATACTTTGTAGAAGAAGGCTTATTTGCAGTACTATTCCAGCATTCCTCACATGGAACATAGAACATGTGTCAGTGAGATCTGTATTTTAAACAACAGCCAGAGTTTCATGTGTTTCTCTTTCCTATCATTCTGTTTACCATAATTAAACTATACGTACTTTGGAGAACTCAGAACAGCCTACATAGGGCTCCCAGCTGCACTGAGCATGTTCTTGCTTTCACAGGACAAATAGAATGAGTCAAACTTTTCTCTGAAGGAGCACACCATGATACATAGCCAACATATGGAGTGAAGAGGTCCTAACTGGTTGTCGGATCCCTTATCTACTGACTTTTTAACCTGTTCTTCTTCCACAGAGTTCAAGGCACAATGCATGGTTTTACAGCTCCATTTTATCTTCATAACAATCCTGATAGATGACATTGATAGAAACTGGTCCAGGGTTTCTTTCCATGAAAAATTAGTTGTGAGATTTAAGTCACAGTGAAGACCTGAATCTAACTACCATGCTCTGATATGAAAACTACTATTCCGACTAGCTAAGTAGTCAAGCTTGAGTGAAAACCATGATGTTCCTAAGTCAAACTCCTCTCTCAATGGACTTGGATAGATTACTATTTCTAGGGGTTTGGGCAAACACAGACAAAACTGGGGGATAAGATCTTAGCTTTTTTAAAATGCCTACAGCAGCTCAATAGTGTCCCAAACCAGATTACAGCTGTGATGTAGGCGAAAAAGTGTCTAACCCCTCTATCAAAATGTGATTCCACCAATCAATTTGAAATTAGCAGACCCAGACAACTCTGTAGGGCCTCGAGACTGCTATTAACCTTCAAAAAATGCTTCAAATTCCAACCACAACACCTCATCCGTTTTGTCCTCAGAATCACCACCTTCTGACATTTCATCCTGATTTACTTTGAAGATTTGATGTAAGGCTCTATAGCCTGGCTGCCAGTTTGTTTCCAAGTTCAATTCAAAGTACTAGTAATGACCTTTCACAGTCTAGAAAAAAATATATCTGTGGGCCCATGACACCACCTTCATATATCTCATGGATAAGTTATGGTCCTTTAGCTGTCATCTTCTGTCAGCTCACTTAAGGTATCCACCTAGATCCTGTCCTTTTCAATAGTGGTTTCCACTTGGTGGAATGGATTCCCTATGGACCATTTAATATTTTCAGCAGGTGCACTAAGGCTGTTACATTTGCTAGGGTTTTTAGTGGGGTTTGTGCTGCATACATTTTCCTGGGTTAATGGGAACGTTCAGATTGTTTTAATTTAGAATTGCAACCACCAAGGAAATGGCAGTATATAAGTTACTGCTCAAAATTCAGCAGCTGCTTCCAGGGAAAGGGTCTGCAACCTGTGGCTCTCCAGATGTTCATGGACTATAATTCTCATCAGCCCCTGCCAGTATGGCCAATTGGCCATGGCCAATTGGCCATGCTGGCAGGAGCTGGTGGGAATTGTAGTCCATGAACATCTGGAGAGCCACAGGTTGCAGACCCCTGTTCCAGAGGAACGAGTGAGTTCCTGAATAAGACCAGCTGTTCAGCCCTGCCCTTTTTTAGATTGCTGTGTCTGTTGGGTATGACTTCTTGTAAGCAGTCCTGAGCCCTGCTTGACTTGAGAAAGGTGGAATAGAAACATTTTTTTAAAATTCAAATATGAAGATAATATATGTGAACTCTGAAATTATTTTTCCTCTATTTGATATCTGTAACATTCATAAAAGTTTCTCTGTGAGGTGTAATTCTCCATTGGTTTAAGGGACACTTGCCATTTTTAAAAAATTAGAATCATATGTACTCTAAACATGTATATATCTTTATATGCCTCTCTGACAGGCAGCAACACATGCTGTAATCTCTGAGAGGCAGGAGAAGGAAGCTGAAATGAAAGTAAAAGGTGACCTCTGTTTTTGTGGGGGGAGGGGGTAGCCTTAAAACCATATCTTTAACTGCGTGTGTTTTGAGGACCTGTGTGTTTGTTTTTTGAGGTCCTGGGAGGGCTTTTGTTTGTGTGTGGGGGATTCTTTGTTTTTTTTTGGCCAAATGCTTGCCTCAGACTTCTGAGCCTGGACTTCTGATGAGTTACCAGCTCTATTTAACTGACAGCCAGCTCTTTTGAGAGCACTCTCTGAGAGGCCAGAGGAGGGCCACCAAAATGGTAAAAGGTCTGGAATCCATGTCCTATGAGAAGAAACTTAGGGAGCTGGGTATGTTTAGTCTGGAGAAGAGAAGGTTAAGGGGTGACATGATAGCCATGTTTAAATAATTGAAGGGATTCATGTTGACAAGGGAGAAAGACTGTTTTCTGCTGCTCCTGAGATTAGGACAAGGAGTAATGGATTGAAGGTACAGGAAAAGAGATACCACCTAAACATTAAGAACTTCCTGACAGTAAGGGATGTCTGACAGGAGAAAACATGCCTTGGAGTGTGGTGAAGTCTCCTTCTTTGGAGGTTTTTAAACATAGGCTGGATAGCCATCTGACAGAGTGCTTTGATTGTATGTTCCTGAATGGAGGAGGTGGGACTTGACGGCCCTTGTGGTCTCTTCCAACTCTACGGTTCTATGTATATTTGACCTGGATCACTGAAAAACATGATGTAATTCTTAGAATCATTTTTCAGCTATTACCACATTTTCCACCAAATGCAGCCCCATGAACTCACCCAGACAGTGACTCAATGAATCAATGGGCCTATTCACACAAGAAATAAAACCAAGGTTTCATGCCTTTAAAATCTTTAATTCACAGCACTAATATATTTATAGTTAAAATGGAAAAAAAATACATAAACCCGAGCTAAGAATTTTTGTTTTTCTCAGTACTGTTGTTCCATGTTCTGATATACTGCAGTTCAAGACAATGTGCAGAAAAGTATATTTCTACTTCAAGGAGTTTTTTTCCACTTCAAATGAAATGTTAATGGTTATACTGAACAGTGATTGCTAGCGAAGAACACTGGTGATGCCTACAAATTGCATTTGCTTATGAGATTTATCCTGGACTCATGCACATTTTAAATTGGTTCAACTAATGCTTTCTCCTGATGCTTTCCTTTATTTATTTAATGAGAAGGTCTGAATCAGGCCATCTGATACTACACACATCAGGGTGTTTGCAATGACATCATGGTTAGAACAAGGACAGAGCTTGTGATGTCACAGTACTGCTAAATTATCAAGGAGGACTCTAACAAAACATTGAAATCCCATGTTTAAAAAATACTTGATATTGATGTCGTGTTGACTCTGGCAAATCAAAATAGTTGGCATAACTAAAGATCCAAAATCTTGTCCCTAGTTGTAGTATTTCTATTCTTTATGTCAGAGATTCGTGAACATGACTTCAGGGGTCTAATTCAGAGCTGCTTCAAGAGTTTGAAAATGCAACATCCACCAGCCTTCTCCAAAACCAAGTGTTCAGCTGGGAGATTTCTGTTTTCCTAAACAACCATCAAAATTAGTGCCTCTACTGATTTTCACCCTAGACTGTGAATCTGCAAACTTTCACGAAAGAGGTTTGCATCTGCAAACTTTTCACGAAAGAGGTTTGAATCTGCAAACTTTCACTAAAGAGGTTTGCATTTTAGCTTTTTCACATGAAATTGTTCAACTTAAGGCTTGAAATATCCACAGGTCTGTCCTTTTCCCACAAGGTACCCTCACCTGGGCAGGATATGTGGAGAGGTGGGATCTCTAGAGAGTCATTACTGTATTTTACTGGAGTTTCTGTTAAAACACTGGAAAATTGTTTGCCTCGGCTTGTTACCTTTAAGGCCTCCTTGTGTCAGAGAGGGGAAGAAAGCAGAACATATGAATTAAAGAAAGGATTAAATTGTAGCCACTGGAGAAAGTGGAAATGGGAAACCAATTGTAATTGACTGCAGAAGAAGACAGAACAACTCATAGGGAAAGGAAAAAGTGCAAAAACATCTAAACAAATAACATAGAGATCCACAAGATGAACACATGCTGAACACAGTGAACACAGTGTAAGGTAAATGCATAAGACTTTTGTGAAGTTCTGTATGTGAGTTTGCCTTGTCTTCCTGTACAGTAGCTATGGAAAAATGTTCTATTTCCTCATTCCCATGTGGAATGTACTATGCTTTTCTGTAGGGGAAGAAAGGTAAGATATACACACCAGAACTATGATTTTCTGTAGGGGAAGAAAAGTAAGATATACACACCAGAACAAGCAAAGTTTATTTACCCAACTATATACGAATTTTCTAAAAACATTTAAAGTAATTTACTAAACGTTTTTAAAGCATTATTAAAATCTATAATCCTATGCAAGATAAATTGAAATCATTAAACAATATGTAGTAGAGCAGCAGCAGTATTAAAACCCAACTTCCACTAAGAATAGCTTCAAATAAGCCATTACAACACACCAGCCAAGTTAACAGAACAAAAGCCAAACATGAAATCAGGAAATGGAACTCCAAGGACCAATATTTATTTATTTAATATTTACACTCTACTTTCTCATATTGCTTATAGCAACAATTGCGAAATAATCATTTAAAACACGGTCCATGATTTAAAAAGCATCATTGACTGACCATGCAGTCTTATTATATCTTGTAAATCCTAGCTAAAACACCATCCCTGCTAAACAGCATCATCACAAAAGTAACATTAAAACATCTGACCTTCATAACAGAACAAAATATTATCTTATTAAAATATTAATTCAGTCAGAAGCTATCTCAAAGAACTCTGATTTGCACTTATTTATAAAAAGTGTCAGAAATGTTACAGCCTTTACTTAATGGTCAGTGCATCTAGTAAACCCAGAAACAAAACTGTCCACCAATAGAGGTGTTCTTAAATTTCTGTAATATTCCTGTACCAACTTGTCCCAGTCAATAACACAGCTGCTTATTTTGTACTAACTGAAGGTTTAAAAAGGTTTTCAACATACAACTACAGTAGTCTAGTGACACATCACAGCAGCATGAATCTACACAGCTAGATCATCTTAGCCATGACAAGATGCACACTCTGAGCTACAGGCAACTAAAAATGACACTCCCAGCAAAAACCATCAACTTTCTTCTCTACTACTAAAAATAACTCTAGGGTTTTAACTGACTCCACTAATCTCAAGGGTATACCACCCAAAGTTGGCAAAGTCTTTCTTGGCCTCTGCCTTTCTGACTAGGCATATTTACTCTATGCTTGCTGGGGAGCCAGTGTTTAATTTCTGCTCTTTAGTTACTTTACCGAGCGTCTCCGGTGACAGGAAACAGAACTGAGACAGCAGCATCTAGTGGCTTAGAAGGAGAAAAATAAGAGTTTGGATTTATATCCCCTCTTTCTCTCCTGTAGGAGACTCAAAGGGGCTTACAATCTCCTTGCCCTTCCCCCCTCACAACAAACACTCTGTGAGGTGGCGGGCTAAGGAGGAGTTCCGGAAGTCAGCTGGGATTGGCCTTAAGGCTGCCTTAGCATGTGTGGGAGTGTACAGGGCTAATTCTGAATTCCCCAAATAAGCTCCCATTAACTCTGGCAAAAGTGAGCTTGGGAATCAAACCTGGTTCCTCCCGTGATTCAGGAGTGCACCCACGGAAGCCACCTGTTCTTAGCCAATTTTCACCACTGCTGCTCCTTAGTTGAAGATATGTATAGTTGGGTGTCATCAGTATATTGGTGACATCCAGCTTCAAAGCTATGCATGATTTAACTGGACAGGTTGACATAAATAGTAAAAAAATAACAGATTTAGAACTTCCAGAGAACTGCTGTGTTCATTGACTTGTTAAGAATTGGAACCATCCGAAAACTATACTCCTTACACCTATCTGACATTCCAGGAGGTACAATAAGACTGCATGATTAATGATGCCAAACATTGCTGAGGTCACCAAGCAAGGCTCACAGGGACACATTTCTCTGGTCTATTTGCCTCCCAAGACCATCCACTATAGCTGCTAACACTGTGTCAGCTTCAAACCCAGACTGAAGCCAGATTGAAATAGGTCAAGGGCAGATGTGTCATCCAGATAGGAGTGGATCAAAGAGATTTTATCTGCAAAGAATCTAGCAAATGTGTCAGCTTATATCAGATGCCAACTCAACCAAATCTTGCCTAGGTGTCAACGGACTCTGTACAATGCATCTTAAAACAGAAGCAGGCAAACACACAATGAGGATCCTAAAAAGGTTTCTTTACGCCTGCTCAAGTGCCACCCTCACAGCCATTCCCGGCGTGAGCTCTCCATGCACCATTCGACCAGATTCGGGCCTGTAATTCCCAACGATCAGAACCTTCAGCCCCCTGAACTACCTATTGAAACCAGGAAATGGTAGAGAACTGATAGGATGCCTAGGAGGTTCTCTATCCAAGGTCTCGTGGCTCAACAACTTTCAACTCATACGTTTTCCTCGAAATCTCCCCAGAGTATTCTGGAAACCTTAGATAAGTATCCATGTGGGAGTGCATCAATGGTTGCAGGCTTCAGGGACGTACCAATTGGCAGTGTGTGTCTCTTAAAAGACAATTGACTTCGCTAGCTCAAAAAGGTAAAGCAGTCTCACAATGCTGAGGGAAAGGTCCTGCTCTTAACTGTTGATCTGTCATCTCTCTACGATGATACAGATCTCAATAACTGATCATAATAAACAGAGGAGTATATATAGAAGAGTATTCAGATATTCAGGGCCAAGTTCTTTAAAATAATACGAGTCAAACTGGACCCCCTCATCCCTTGCTGGATTTTATTCTTAAGGTGCCAAGATGGAATGTGGCATGCTACTTTGTATGACTATTTTAATGTGTTATAAATTGCTCTGAGTCCATGCAAGTGGGTGTATGTGCATGTGTGTAAGGTTCAAACATTCCATATAAAATGCCAAACATGTATTGAATATAATTCAGAACCAATCCATGCCAGTTCTCCCTGTTTCCCTAGTGTTAATTTGCATGAAGTTTCAGTTACAGTGGTGTGGGTGGACAAACCATCCAGGTAATCGCAGGCCTAGAGGTAAAGCAAAGCCCTTTTTGAGTTAAAATTCATCATCATCATTAGGCTAACTAAAGAACCATGAACAAGGTAAGAGATTCTCTAGTGGTTCTCCTGCTCCAGTCCTCAGCAATAGTTCGCCAGCAATGACCTCCAGACGACTTCATTTTCTCTCATTAGCTGCTTTAGAATAAGACACGACTGCATTTGTTTCGTTCATGAGCAGAACACTCCTTCCAAATACCTAATTTGGATCCAACCTTCAGTCAAGTCAAAAGAAGGTATGTACATACTGTTTTGCAGCTTAAAGAAACAGATGTCAAAAGCAAAACGGAAACAAAAACGAAACATGTCCCCAACTTGTCCCAATGAATTGTTATCCATGACATATTACGCAAGCAAGCAATCCCCTTTAGGAAGGTATCAGAAACAAGAGATAGCAGACTCCATAAATTCATAACCAGATGTGAAGCAGCTGACAATTCGCAGCCCACAGTACAGAACTGAGCTACTTGATCCCACACAGATTTTACTGAAACACACCTGAATTTCCCTCATAATGAAACATACAAGTTTTTCTAGTTATTTAAGATTTGCAAGAGGCTATTAAATCCTCTGAATTCAGTTTAGGCACTGAAAACAGGAAATTAAATTATAATCAAGGAAATAATTCAGAAACAAATCTCCTGATTGCACGTGAAATAAAAACTGCTTACAGAGATGATGAGGTATTTTAGTATTCCATTTCACAATGGAGATTTTATTCATTCACTTTTACCTCCTCCCTATTTCTTAAAGGCAGCTTGAAGCAGCTTTTAGCATCTAAACCAGCATTCCTCGAGCTGGGGTCCATAAGATCACTGTAAAGTCAGAGAGTGAGCTACTCCCATTGTTCATCTGGAAAACATGAAAACTAAGCCCAGTGTGGTGTAGTAATTAGGAGTAGTAGACTAATATCTGGGAGACTTGGGTTAAAATCCCCACTCATGTAAACTCACCGGGTGACTTTGGGCTAGTCCAGGTGTCTGCAACCTGTGGCTCTCCAGATGTTCGTGGACTACATGGGGTCCCATCAGCCTCACAGTGCATGGCCACTTGAATGGTCTGGAGAACAGAAGGTTGTAGACCACTGCACTAATTAGCCTGCATTCTGGCTGAATCCACCTGCCATGATGGCTATGGTAAGATAAACAGGACAGGAGGACAGTGTAAGTTCCTTCGGATCCCCATTGAGGAGAGAGGCAAGGGTACAAAATAAATAAAGTAAAATAAATAAAATTATAGGAATGGGATCCTTACTCTGCGTCTCACCACCATCTGCAATCATCTAACTGCCAGATTATCTCAAAGTTCTAGCCAGAAAGCAAGGTCAGCCCTAGGAATTCTAATTTGCTAAATGAAACCAAGACGGTACAGCCCTACAACATTTAAAATCACAGGATGCAACGCAGACTGAGAAGAAACATCATGGGAATATTGCCTTTACAGCAGACAGGTTCTTATTGGTTCAACAAAACTGGAATTAGAAAGCGCATTTTTGATGCCTGTTCATATTTTGTGGGAAACGATGCCAAAATAAGGCTTAGAAAGGCTAGCCGACGAGTCTGTGAACCACCTTTTCATGAATCAGAGATTTTAAATTGCTGGCAAATATTCCGAAACCAGATTTCAAGTCTTCTGATCTTAAGAGCGAAAGGTCACAAAGAGTCAGAGCCCTGCCCGTTGAAGGATATGCTTAGTTTTCAAGACTGTACTTGGGAACTTCAAGCAATCCAGTCACTTCTATTAGAAACTGCAAATCAGGGAGAGAGGGAACAGATTGCTGGTTCTAGTTAATTTCTAGTTCCTAATTCAAAAGACAAACATCCTTATTTAATACTCAAAATTTCTTATTGTGAACTGATTTTAATTTGGCCTTAAAATAAAACCATGCATTACTAACTTGCAAAAAAGGGGAAATCATTCACAATGAATCAGCGTTCTAAAGAATTTTCCTCCTTTCTTTCACACGCTCGGATTCCTTCTTGCTTCCTGTTTATTGACTATAGTTTGCCACTAAATCTAAACCAGTTGAACTACAGTCTGCACAAAGTAGAAGTGGAAACTGGAGGAAAGCACTCAACAATCAACATTGTTATTGAACAGGATCATGGTGGTGGTGATGACAACAGCAGCCGTTTACTCCACCCAACTTGCTCTGTGGTGCATAACTGAATGAAACAAACTGTGTTGCCAACCTCCAGGTGCCACCTGGAGATCTCCAACTATTGTGTTTGATTTCCAGATGACCAAAATCAGTTCCCCTGAAGAAAACAACTACTTTGGAAGGTGGACTCTTTGGAAGGTTTTACCCTGCTGAGATCCTCTCCCTCTCCAAACCCCATTCTCCCCAGACTCTACCCCTAAAATCTCCAGGTATTTCACAACTTAAAGCTGGCAACCCTACATAAACTAAGTTATCCTTGTGGAAACTAAACCTGCTCTTTTCTCCTCTTTTTGACTCTAGTTATTGAGAATCAAGCTGGCTTCCTTCTTAGCAGCCCCCAGGACATTATTTAGCTGGAGTATAAGAAAGCTAAGCAGAAAGTAACCAAGAGGAAAGGAGGCTGAAAGAAAGGCGTAGGCAACAGCTAGTAGAATATGTGTGTAGTAAAAGATTAAATAGGGAGAGGCCTGACAACAGACCTTTGTCTGTTTCTTCAGGTGAAGAGCTGAAGTCGGTTCAGATGTAACACGGATCTGTGACTTGTTTTAGTGTGAATTAGTTAGCAAAGCAAGTATTCAGGCTACAGATGATCAGTGAATCCTGGGCTCAGGGCTGTTGTTCTGCATCATAGGCATTGCTTCTATCTCAGTCTGCTTTATGGTAACTGACAGAAAAACCTTACCTCATGATCAATTTGCTTATCACTAGCTGCCAGCAACGTGAGGGTGGGGAAGATTCCCTTGGGAAGCTTCTGATGCTCTCAGAACCAGTCAGAGAGAAAAACTATGTATCAATGGCAGCCATGTGTCCAATCTTAGGCCGCTTTTACCGCCCTGACCCCTGCCTGGTGGAATGCTTTGTCCCCAGACATCAGGGCCCTGCAGGACCTGGGACAGTTCCATAGGGCCTGTAAGACCGAGCTTTTCCACCCGGCTTTTGGGTAGGCCCGCTGCTGTTGAGTTGTCCTTCATGTTATAACACCTGATTGATACCAACAGTGCCTGAGCTTCCTCTCAGGAGGGTAGAGTTAAAGTTCTGTGGTCTGCCATCTATATGTCTTGAAAATGTTATGGACTGGTTATGTTTTAAATCTATTATTTATTTAGGGTTTTTATATGTTTTACGTTTTGATTGTATACCACCCAGAGCCCTTCAGGGATGGACAGTATAGCAAAACTAATATGAATGAATGAATGAATGAATGAATGGATGGATGAATGAATGAAGGAAGGAAGGAAGGAAGGAAGGAAGGAAGGAAGGAAGGAAGGAAGGAAGGAAGGAAGGAAGGAAGGAAGGAAGGAAGGAAGGAAGGAAGGAAGGGCTACAAATAGAAGGAAGAAGGAAGAAGGAAGGAAGAAAGGAAAATGGTAGAAAGGAATAGTAGCAGCCAGGAAGGAAGGAAGGAATTCTTAAAAGCAAATGTAGAAGGTCGGCCACAGAGGCCCATCTCCTTTAAATAGTCTTATGTTGTTTGTAGCACCAGGTGATCCTGTCCCTTCTCCAAACCCTTTCAAGTGCTGGGGATGCGGGGACAAGATCACTCACAGCAATTTCTAAATGGCTATTTTTTTTTCTCTACAATATGACAGTGGCCACAAATTGGACTTGTTGCTGCTGTATCGTGCACTTCAGTCCTCAAAGTGCTGAATTAGAAGTCATGAAAAGATTAAGCATTACATGTCTTCCTTGGCTTTTCTCAGTCACTGAAATACTCTACAGGACCCACATTTTAGAAATTTTAATTGGCTTTTTTTTTAATCCTGGAGGGAACTTGGCATGGCATAGCCCAATCTCACCAGATCTCAGAAACTATCCAGGGTTGGTATTTGGAAGGGAGACCACCAAGGTACTGCGGAGAAAGGAAATAGCTTCTCATTATATGCCAGCTACTTGACTACACTTTACACAAACATACATTCCTAGCCTGGTTTGAACCAATATCAATTAACTTTCACTTAAACTATCTGCTTATCTGTTTGAACTTCTGACCTTCCTCACCATCCAGAAAGTGCAACTGCTAATTTTGCTGATTTATGGCTGGATTCGCACCTATCCTTATGTCCTTTTCCCTTCTGCTGAGATTTATACTTGAAAGACTCCATGTGTGATTCACAAGCCTCAATTCCTCTCCTCCCCAGCCTTCCCCAATATAATTTTCTTTCACATTATCTGAAGAAGCAGTGTGTGAAGGTCATACTGAAGGTCACACTTTTAGCTTGTTAAGCTGACACTGGGCTTTTTAAAGTTTTGCTATGTCTGACCTGGAAAGCCCCAGGCTAGTCTGATCTCCTCAGACCCCAGAAGCTAAGCAGAGTCAACCCTGGGAAGCAGTTGGATAGAAGACCTCCACAGAATACAAGGGTCACATCATATGGGCAAGCAATTACAAAAGCGCTCTGAATGGCTCTTGCCTTGAGAACCCTACGGGGTCACCATATGTCAGCTGTGACTTGGCAGCAAAAAAAAAGATAGCCTGACATGGCTGGCCCTTTGCATCATCACTGCGCTACGCCCTTCCAACTCAAAATACAATCAAGAAAGTGGCAAGTCTTTTGAGTTTCCTCAACAAGCACTTGGCAAAATAAACACTTGTGCCAAACAAATTCAAACAAACTCTGTCTTTATAACTAGCAAACATCTTTATAACTAGCAAACAGTAATATAGGACTTGCATACAGTTAGAACCCACTGATTTCAGGAAAATAATTCTTGCTGAAGATTGTAATAAAACATAACTGTTGTATACTGTGTACTACAAGACTCTGCTGAGTGTAAGGTAGCTAGCAGCAAAGCCCATTACAGGGGGAAATGCAATGAGCTCCAGGAAGCAGGGGCAAGCAAGCATCTCCCTCCACAATGGTCTTTACTGGTTATAGCCATTGCTCAGCAGGGCCAGGCTCGTTATTTAGGGGGCGGGAGATGGTGGGAAGAAGAATGGGGGGGCTTCTCATGGGCCCAGCGGAACTTCAACAGGAGTGGGGGACAACACTGGGGTGTGCAGATAGGTTTGGCATCGGGCAGGGAGGGAAAGCATTACAGTGGCCCGGTAGAGTTGGCCAATTGCCACATAGACTCTCAGGGCTTGGCTGCACATGAGTCCTGCGCGGCGATTTGCTGGGGGTTCACTGTCGGGACATTCGAAGGCTAGGACAATTATAGGTTAGGATAATGCACAGCCCTGAGCTACGCATTCAGTTCAGCCAAATCGCAGGGTGGTTATCAAGACGCAAGATGAAAAATAGAAAGCATTTTCTACACTGAAGTGAGCTAATGTCAAAGTCATGTCTGATCCTAGCTCAAGGCCACAGATTTAGCTAGATAAATATCAGTCATCTTTCAGATCTACCTTTCCATGTTCTGCTTTTAAAGCCTTTAAGAGCCAGGTGCTTATTTTAAAATTCAAGCAACAACCTGCTCTATACGCAATACTTCTATCAAGAAAACTCTGCCTCTCTCTTTAATTATAACATTTTAAAGGCGACAGGTGGGGTTTTTTTAAAATACATCTAAACATCTAAAGGCACCTATCACTAAATCAAGCCATTGGGTTACCTAACCAGGTAGGTAAGCCTACTTGGGAGGGGCTCAGTGGTAGAGCATGCTTGGTATGTAGAAGGTGCCGTGGTCCAATTCCTGGAATCTCCAGTTTAAAAAACCAGGCAGTGAGTGATGTGAAAAGATCATTGGGGTAGCTGCCACCTGGGTAGCTGCCACCAGTCAGAATGGACAGTGCTCACCTTGATGGACCACAGGTTTGATTCAGTACAAGGCAGCTCTGTGTGAGTTCAAGTGCTGTCTACTCTGACTGGTCTTCCAGCCTCAAAGTAACAATATACTTCCTTGCATGTCTTATTTCTTAACTAAAAATGAAAGCGAATCAAACCTTGGGAGCAAATATCTTAGATCTTCCTTTCGTACAATGTTCACCCATCCCCAAATGTTAACAGTTACTATTCACTAGCGTATTCATAGCTGTTTCATAAAATGATGAACCCATGAAGTATATAAACATGGAGCCACATTGACTCACATATCCCTCATTGGGAGAGCCAGTGTTGTACAATGGTTAAAGCATAGGTGTCAAACTCGTGGCCCTCCAGATGTTATGGACTACAGTTCCCATCATCCCCTGCCAGGGGGGGGGGGGGGTGGGGGGGGCGGGGTGTGGTGGGGGGGGGCGGGGGGGGGCGGGGGGGGTGGGGGCGGGGCAGGGGGGGGGGGGTGGGGTCTGGGGGGGGGGGGGGGTGTGGGGGGGGGGGGGTGGGGGGGGGGGGGGGTGGGGGGGGGGGGGGGGGGGGGGGGGGGGGGGGTTTGGGGGGGGGGGGTGGGGGGGGGGGGGGGGGTTTGGGGGGCGGGGCGGGTGGGGGGCGGGGGGTGTGGGGAGGGGGGGGGGTGGGGGGGGGGGGGGGTGGGGGGGGGGGGGGGTGGGGGGGGGGGGGGGTGGGGGGGGGGGGGGGTGGGGGGGGGGGGGGGTGGGGGGGGGGGGGGGTGGGGGGGGGGGGGGGTGGGGGGGGGGGGGGGTGGGGGGGGGGGGGGGTGGGGGGGGGGGGGGGTGGGGGGGGGGGGGGGTGGGGGGGGGGGGGGGTGGGGGGGGGGGGGGGTGGGGGGGGGGGGGGGTGGGGGGGGGGGGGGGTGGGGGGGGGGGGGGGTGGGGGGGGGGGGGGGTGGGGGGGGGGGGGGGTGGGGGGGGGGGGGGGTGGGGGGGGGGGGGGGTGGGGGGGGGGGGGGGTGGGGGGGGGGGGGGGTGGGGGGGGGGGGGGGTGGGGGGGGGGGGGGGTGGGGGGGGGGGGGGGTGGGGGGGGGGGGGGGTGGGGGGGGGGGGGGGTGGGGGGGGGGGGGGGTGGGGGGGGGGGGGGGTGGGGGGGGGGGGGGGTGGGGGGGGGGGGGGGTGGGGGGGGGGGGGGGTGGGGGGGGGGGGGGGTGGGGGGGGGGGGGGGTGGGGGGGGGGGGGGGTGGGGGGGGGGGGGGGTGGGGGGGGGGGGGGGTGGGGGGGGGGGGGGGTGGGGGGGGGGGGGGGTGGGGGGGGGGGGGGGTGGGGGGGGGGGGGGGTGGGGGGGGGGGGGGGTGGGGGGGGGGGGGGGTGGGGGGGGGGGGGGGTGGGGGGGGGGGGGGGTGGGGGGGGGGGGGGGTGGGGGGGGGGGGGGGTGGGGGGGGGGGGGGGTGGGGGGGGGGGGGGGTGGGGGGGGGGGGGGGTGGGGGGGGGGGGGGGTGGGGGGGGGGGGGGGTGGGGGGGGGGGGGGGTGGGGGGGGGGGGGGGTGGGGGGGGGGGGGGGTGGGGGGGGGGGGGGGTGGGGGGGGGGGGGGGTGGGGGGGGGGGGGGGTGGGGGGGGGGGGGGGTGGGGGGGGGGGGGGGTGGGGGGGGGGGGGGGTGGGGGGGGGGGGGGGTGGGGGGGGGGGGGGGTGGGGGGGGGGGGGGGTGGGGGGGGGGGGGGGTGGGGGGGGGGGGGGGTGGGGGGGGGGGGGGGTGGGGGGGGGGGGGGGTGGGGGGGGGGGGGGGTGGGGGGGGGGGGGGGTGGGGGGGGGGGGGGGTGGGGGGGGGGGGGGGTGGGGGGGGGGGGGGGTGGGGGGGGGGGGGGGTGGGGGGGGGGGGGGGTGGGGGGGGGGGGGGGTGGGGGGGGGGGGGGGTGGGGGGGGGGGGGGGTGGGGGGGGGGGGGGGTGGGGGGGGGGGGGGGTGGGGGGGGGGGGGGGTGGGGGGGGGGGGGGGTGGGGGGGGGGGGGGGTGGGGGGGGGGGGGGGTGGGGGGGGGGGGGGGTGGGGGGGGGGGGGGGTGGGGGGGGGGGGGGGTGGGGGGGGGGGGGGGTGGGGGGGGGGGGGGGTGGGGGGGGGGGGGGGTGGGGGGGGGGGGGGGTGGGGGGGGGGGGGGGTGGGGGGGGGGGGGGGTGGGGGGGGGGGGGGGTGGGGGGGGGGGGGGGTGGGGGGGGGGGGGGGTGGGGGGGGGGGGGGGTGGGGGGGGGGGGGGGTGGGGGGGGGGGGGGGTGGGGGGGGGGGGGGGTGGGGGGGGGGGGGGGTGGGGGGGGGGGGGGGTGGGGGGGGGGGGGGGTGGGGGGGGGGGGGGGTGGGGGGGGGGGGGGGTGGGGGGGGGGGGGGGTGGGGGGGGGGGGGGGTGGGGGGGGGGGGGGGTGGGGGGGGGGGGGGGTGGGGGGGGGGGGGGGTGGGGGGGGGGGGGGGTGGGGGGGGGGGGGGGTGGGGGGGGGGGGGGGTGGGGGGGGGGGGGGGTGGGGGGGGGGGGGGGTGGGGGGGGGGGGGGGTGGGGGGGGGGGGGGGTGGGGGGGGGGGGGGGTGGGGGGGGGGGGGGGTGGGGGGGGGGGGGGGTGGGGGGGGGGGGGGGTGGGGGGGGGGGGGGGTGGGGGGGGGGGGGGGTGGGGGGGGGGGGGGGTGGGGGGGGGGGGGGGTGGGGGGGGGGGGGGGTGGGGGGGGGGGGGGGTGGGGGGGGGGGGGGGTGGGGGGGGGGGGGGGTGGGGGGGGGGGGGGGTGGGGGGGGGGGGGGGTGGGGGGGGGGGGGGGTGGGGGGGGGGGGGGGTGGGGGGGGGGGGGGGTGGGGGGGGGGGGGGGTGGGGGGGGGGGGGGGTGGGGGGGGGGGGGGGTGGGGGGGGGGGGGGGTGGGGGGGGGGGGGGGTGGGGGGGGGGGGGGGTGGGGGGGGGGGGGGGTGGGGGGGGGGGGGGGTGGGGGGGGGGGGGGGTGGGGGGGGGGGGGGGTGGGGGGGGGGGGGGGTGGGGGGGGGGGGGGGTGGGGGGGGGGGGGGGTGGGGGGGGGGGGGGGTGGGGGGGGGGGGGGGTGGGGGGGGGGGGGGGTGGGGGGGGGGGGGGGTGGGGGGGGGGGGGGGTGGGGGGGGGGGGGGGTGGGGGGGGGGGGGGGTGGGGGGGGGGGGGGGTGGGGGGGGGGGGGGGTGGGGGGGGGGGGGGGTGGGGGGGGGGGGGGGTGGGGGGGGGGGGGGGTGGGGGGGGGGGGGGGTGGGGGGGGGGGGGGGTGGGGGGGGGGGGGGGTGGGGGGGGGGGGGGGTGGGGGGGGGGGGGGGTGGGGGGGGGGGGGGGTGGGGGGGGGGGGGGGTGGGGGGGGGGGGGGGTGGGGGGGGGGGGGGGTGGGGGGGGGGGGGGGTGGGGGGGGGGGGGGGTGGGGGGGGGGGGGGGTGGGGGGGGGGGGGGGTGGGGGGGGGGGGGGGTGGGGGGGGGGGGGGGTGGGGGGGGGGGGGGGTGGGGGGGGGGGGGGGTGGGGGGGGGGGGGGGTGGGGGGGGGGGGGGGTGGGGGGGGGGGGGGGTGGGGGGGGGGGGGGGTGGGGGGGGGGGGGGGTGGGGGGGGGGGGGGGTGGGGGGGGGGGGGGGTGGGGGGGGGGGGGGGTGGGGGGGGGGGGGGGTGGGGGGGGGGGGGGGTGGGGGGGGGGGGGGGTGGGGGGGGGGGGGGGTGGGGGGGGGGGGGGGTGGGGGGGGGGGGGGGTGGGGGGGGGGGGGGGTGGGGGGGGGGGGGGGTGGGGGGGGGGGGGGGTGGGGGGGGGGGGGGGTGGGGGGGGGGGGGGGTGGGGGGGGGGGGGGGTGGGGGGGGGGGGGGGTGGGGGGGGGGGGGGGTGGGGGGGGGGGGGGGTGGGGGGGGGGGGGGGTGGGGGGGGGGGGGGGTGGGGGGGGGGGGGGGTGGGGGGGGGGGGGGGTGGGGGGGGGGGGGGGTGGGGGGGGGGGGGGGTGGGGGGGGGGGGGGGTGGGGGGGGGGGGGGGTGGGGGGGGGGGGGGGTGGGGGGGGGGGGGGGTGGGGGGGGGGGGGGGTGGGGGGGGGGGGGGGTGGGGGGGGGGGGGGGTGGGGGGGGGGGGGGGTGGGGGGGGGGGGGGGTGGGGGGGGGGGGGGGTGGGGGGGGGGGGGGGTGGGGGGGGGGGGGGGTGGGGGGGGGGGGGGGTGGGGGGGGGGGGGGGTGGGGGGGGGGGGGGGTGGGGGGGGGGGGGGGTGGGGGGGGGGGGGGGTGGGGGGGGGGGGGGGTGGGGGGGGGGGGGGGTGGGGGGGGGGGGGGGTGGGGGGGGGGGGGGGTGGGGGGGGGGGGGGGTGGGGGGGGGGGGGGGTGGGGGGGGGGGGGGGTGGGGGGGGGGGGGGGTGGGGGGGGGGGGGGGTGGGGGGGGGGGGGGGTGGGGGGGGGGGGGGGTGGGGGGGGGGGGGGGTGGGGGGGGGGGGGGGTGGGGGGGGGGGGGGGTGGGGGGGGGGGGGGGTGGGGGGGGGGGGGGGTGGGGGGGGGGGGGGGTGGGGGGGGGGGGGGGTGGGGGGGGGGGGGGGTGGGGGGGGGGGGGGGTGGGGGGGGGGGGGGGTGGGGGGGGGGGGGGGTGGGGGGGGGGGGGGGTGGGGGGGGGGGGGGGTGGGGGGGGGGGGGGGTGGGGGGGGGGGGGGGTGGGGGGGGGGGGGGGTGGGGGGGGGGGGGGGTGGGGGGGGGGGGGGGTGGGGGGGGGGGGGGGTGGGGGGGGGGGGGGGTGGGGGGGGGGGGGGGTGGGGGGGGGGGGGGGTGGGGGGGGGGGGGGGTGGGGGGGGGGGGGGGTGGGGGGGGGGGGGGGTGGGGGGGGGGGGGGGTGGGGGGGGGGGGGGGTGGGGGGGGGGGGGGGTGGGGGGGGGGGGGGGTGGGGGGGGGGGGGGGTGGGGGGGGGGGGGGGTGGGGGGGGGGGGGGGTGGGGGGGGGGGGGGGTGGGGGGGGGGGGGGGTGGGGGGGGGGGGGGGTGGGGGGGGGGGGGGGTGGGGGGGGGGGGGGGTGGGGGGGGGGGGGGGTGGGGGGGGGGGGGGGTGGGGGGGGGGGGGGGTGGGGGGGGGGGGGGGTGGGGGGGGGGGGGGGTGGGGGGGGGGGGGGGTGGGGGGGGGGGGGGGTGGGGGGGGGGGGGGGTGGGGGGGGGGGGGGGTGGGGGGGGGGGGGGGTGGGGGGGGGGGGGGGTGGGGGGGGGGGGGGGTGGGGGGGGGGGGGGGTGGGGGGGGGGGGGGGTGGGGGGGGGGGGGGGTGGGGGGGGGGGGGGGTGGGGGGGGGGGGGGGTGGGGGGGGGGGGGGGTGGGGGGGGGGGGGGGTGGGGGGGGGGGGGGGTGGGGGGGGGGGGGGGTGGGGGGGGGGGGGGGTGGGGGGGGGGGGGGGTGGGGGGGGGGGGGGGTGGGGGGGGGGGGGGGTGGGGGGGGGGGGGGGTGGGGGGGGCCATCAGCCTCTGTCAGCATGGCCAATTGGCCATGCTGACAGAGGCTGATGGGAATTGTAGTTCCTGAACATCTGGAGAGCCGCAGGTTCCCTACCCCTGTTCTAGATGTTCACAGTTGTGAATGGTCTTCTATGCCAAAAAACAAGTCACTGGAAATGGAAAACAAGCATAGCAAGCACTGTTCTAGTTTCCTGTTTGCAGAAGCGATTATGCAAAGGAACGTTGAATAAAGCTGGAATCCACGACTTGTAATCAGTTGGTCTGTGGGTGTAAAGTCACAGTTGATTTATGGCATGCTTGTAGAGTTTTCAAGACAAGAGATGAACAGAGGTCGTTTGCCATTGCCTGCCTCTGCACATCAATCCTGGACTTCCTTGGTAGTCTCCCATCCAAATACTAACACCAGCTGACCCTGCTTAACTTCTGGAATCTGACATGGATCATAGAATCATAGAGTTGGAAGAGACCCCAGTCACCCCAAGGGCCATCAAGTCCAACCCCCTGCCAGGCAGGAACACATAATCAAAGCCCTCCTGACGGATGGCCATCCAGCCTCTCTCTAAAAACCTCCAAGGAAGGAGACTCCACCACACTCCGAGGTAGTGCATTCCACTGTCAATCAGCCCTTACTGTCAGGAAGTTTTTCCTGATGTTTTGCTGGAATCTCTTTTCCTTCACCTTGAACCCATTACTCCTGGTCCTAGACTCTGGAGCAGCAGAAAACAAGCTTGCTCCTTCACCAACATGCAATCCAAGCTAGAGTATTATGATTAGAACACCATGCATTTTATCACCTTGGGGGTTCTGCCATGCCATGCCCTGAACAGGGCCTTGGTTGGAAGTAGCACACCGTGACAGAAGAGTGTGTAAGCATAAAGAGCGGCCCTGAATCAGCAGGGCCCGCCATTGCTGCCTGGGATAGGCACTGCAAATGAGGCCCCGCCATGCCTCCCCTTAGCAGGGTGGAGGCTGTTGTGAGCCGCCTCGAGCCCTTCGGGGATGAGACGGCCTATAAATTTAATAAATAAATAAGGCAGGTGGTGGCCACGCCCACTATGGTGTCAGCATCATTACGCCAGCAGTAGGGGCAGCCGGGAGCCTATATGAGGCTTCTACCCGGCCTTTGGCCCAGAGGCCAAAGAGTGCACACTCTGGCTTTTGCGCCCCCCCTGCCCCCCCATGGCGCCCTCCTTCCGCACACCCACCCCACTTACTTTTAGGAAAGGAGCAGGCCAGAGAAGAAGGCCGGAAGCCTGCCTGCGTTGCCTGGGCCTGGTGGGAACTACATTTCCTAGGAGCCCCTGGGAAATGTAGTTCCCACCAGGTCCAGGCAACGCAGGCAGACTTCCAGCCTGCTCCATTCCTAAAAGTAAGTGGGGTGGGGCGCCGCGGGGGGGGTGCCGCAGGGGGGTGGGGAGGGTGGATTTTTCTGCCCCCCAAATGACTAGAAATGGTGTGCCCGGTGCGTTGTGCACCCCCCATCCCCTGGTGGCTTCGCCACTGCTTTGGCCCCTCCCTTGCAGCTGAGCGGCACCAAGTTTCCCACCCACCTCTCCCGTTTGGACAATGTTAATGCATGTGTATATTGTCATAGCCAAGCCGGCAGTTGTGCATGGGAACTGATCTGATGGTGAGAGGAGCTGCGGAGCTAACCCTCTTTGGCTGAACCTCCTTAAGAGGTTTGGGGGTGGAGCAAGGACGCCCAGACGTGTGATACTGTGACTTGCGCCCCTTAGCGGTAAGATGGTTCTTCAGAAAGTGGCTGCCGCCCAGCTGAGTTCCACTATTGCCGTGCTGTGCAAAACGGATCCCCAGAAAGTGGCTGGGATCCACAGTTGCTGCGCAAGGTTAACGGTTTCCTCCAACAGGCAGATTGGAGGAAAGTTTTCACTGGGGGACAGCACTCGGGTTGCCCAGATCAGATCCCATGCTGCGCCTCACGCTTCTTTGCATCCTTTGTCAATAAAATGGTTTGGCTATGGACAAAATGTTAACCCACAGACAAGAGTGTTGTGTTGTTGTTTTGGTTGGGAACTCTGAGCAGTACCAGTCCCTTCCTCAGGTAGCAAATGCTGCTGGTAACAATTCTTTGCATGTATTTTGCTCTGCAGATGTTCTTTTTCCATACCCACATTTGTGATGTGTTCCATAAGTCTTCTGAGAGTACTATAAAGTATACAGATAGAAGTGCTACACACACACACACACACACACACACACACACACACACACACACACACACACACACCGCCGAATCACTGATTTGCACTTCAAGTTGTGCTGTATATTTTTCACAGGACCTGTAAAGTAATTTGATTATGGGCCATCAGTGATCATAAACCAGATTCCACCATTGTACAAAAGTCTTCCACGAGATGAATGTTCAAAATAAATGTAAAAAGATGAAGGGATATCTTTAATTGGCCATTCCTAGTAGATAACTGCTGCTGTGTGACATTACAACTGATTTATCCCCTCCCCATTTCTCCTCTCAGCCATAACACATATTGTATCCATTTTGTAACAACTACTTTTTAAACTTAGTGCATATAATTCAACCACTATTCACTCACAAGGCTTGTATCTCTCAGTGCTTAAAACAAAGTGTATTTTTACTGACATGTGTGGAGTAATTTAAAACAAATGTGCAGACAGCATGTAGCAGATTAATGGGGGAAATGGCAAGATTCAGTTTTGCTGCCATCATTCACTTTACATACTTTTGTTGTTGTTTTACTTGTTGTCATTTTTTACTTTCCATACTTGTTTCCCTGTTCGCTCTATTATGTTCAGACAGACAATAAAAATTAAATTAAATAAGAAGCAAAACACTTTTTCACATGGTGCCAAAAGTTTAGCAAGCTTGTGGTCCTGTGAATTTCTGTATCATGTTAATTTCTGTGAAATGGAAGTTCCATCACTTGGATGCCACAACTGATAGCTCTGCTTTTTGTGCTTATATCAACCACAGTTTAGAAAGTAGGGGCCAAGAGAACAGTGTTGCTGGTATTGATTTTAATTGCTATGTTCAAAATGGTTACAGTTAGGCTGGATTAACTCTGTATACTGCCCAGAGCCCTGTATACCACCCACCACCCAGAGCCCTTCAGGGATGGGACAGTATACCAAATTGAATAAATAAATAATAATGATAATGATAATGATAATGATAATGATAATAATAATAATATGATGATGATGATTTCACAATTAAAATAACCCCAATTCTAGATAAATCAGTTTTATGGGCAGTTTTCATTGTGCCCAGAAGCAAATAGACATCCTATATACATCTTTCAAAGCTGGTAGGTTATGGACCTATAACTCACCCCCTTAAGAAATCTTTGAACAAATTAAAGATTCCAAACTTTCAAACCATATAATTTTCATTGAAATAATGTATCTGCATGTGATCAGGGCTGCTTGATAAGTGTGGCCAAGCACATAAGAAGTTTTCAAAACCTCTTTTGACTTAGCAATCCCTTCCCTACAAAACACACACACTCACACAAACCTGCAAAGGCAATAAAGGAAAATAGCATTAGATGTAGGCAGCCAGCGGGTCACATTCATAGCTTGTGATCACGGTCTGCTGGGTTGCAACTCAGTTACAGCCCTCCTTCCCAGACAGAGCTAGAGTCACATCCTAGGTCAGGTCCCTAAACTATCAAGAAATTGAGAAGTTCTCTGGAGTCCTAGCCTCTCCATTGTGACCCGCATTAAGAAGCTGGGCTCTGCTTCCCAGACTGATGGTTAATAGGCATCTGACCCACAGAATATCAAAGCATTTTCCCCAAAACTGATCCCTGGATTGTTTTTATGCACTCTCTCCCCTTTCAGACAACTGCCTCTCCTCCCAAGTTGCCAATGCAATGTGTTCTGCCAACTTCTGTTTTTGCCAACAATTCAAGTTGTCCAAGGATTTGCCACTCAAAAGAGATCTGACAGTTGTAGCAGGGAGCTTTGGACAGAACCATACTCAAGACTTCATGCTCTGTAGCCTTTCATATTTTTCTTCTTAGACACGCCTGCCTTGGCCAAAACAATTTTTTTTAATGTAAGGGAAGGTAGAGATGAAAGCAAAGCTGTCTCAAGATTTTGGGACTGTTAACACACCTAGAAGTGTGCAAACCAGTTCAAAAGCAAACATGCAGAAACAAAAAGTGCCTCTACCTGACCTGTCACCCACTTCTAGGACTGAACCTTTGATAAGTTTTTGACGTGTTGGGTGAAATCTTGTTTGCCTTTTTCCTTTCATGCACCTTTGCACTTGTAGGCCCTGCCTGGGACCCAAGCCAGAGCCACTGAAAGCAGGTGAGAAAGAGTTAGGAGGACCGACTGTGCCTGGAAATACTAGAGGCGTTACCAGACTGTTTGCTCTTGTCTGATTTTGTGGCTTATGGTAGCAAAATCCCTCTTTACAGGTTATCTGCAGATAGTTAAAGTCTCTGCTCGCTTGATAATTTTCCTGCTCACAGTACTAACAGAGACCTTAATATGAGCTTGCAAATTCCTACTGGCTATTGAATACTTTGCTGCATCTTATTCAGTGTTTCCTTAGGTCCACCTCTTCTCTTTCTAGTTGTGTACCACAAAGAAGCACTAGTTATGTACTAGAATCAAAATGATAGAAACAGATTGAGTAGTGAACATATACCATATAATGGAAAAACCAAGAGAAAATGAGAATATGAGCAAATATTGGTTGCACAACTAGAACTGACTATAAGAAAAGGGTGAAACAATTAGAGGAAAGAAATCAGGCAAAACAACAATGAATTAATTAAACTTTGGGAACTGGAGAATGACAACTTGAAATATCAAGGGCTGTTAGTCCTGCTGTGACAGGGGAAAAGTTGTGTCTTAAAAGCCAAAAATGTGTCTTAAAGACAAAAATAATTCTAGCTCTGTGTGTGTGTGTGTGTGTGTGTGTGTGTGTGTGTGTGTGTGTGTGTGTGTGTGTGTGTGTGTGTGTTCTAAAGCTGTAAAACAAGCAATAAGTACATGGACCTCTTGAAACAGTTAATCAGTTACCAGAAATGAGAATAGTATTTATATATCAGCCTTGTGTATAAATATATAAGGCTGAACCAAATATTTGGTAACGCCTGAAATATAGGAATCTAGAATTTCAGGAGAACCAAAGAATGACATCTCCAATCCCAGATTTAAACCGATAAAAGGGGCACAAGCTTTTTTCAAAGCACCCATAGTGTGGGATGCATACAGATCTGGCTTGCAGTTTCCCTACTGAATGCAATCTTTCTATCCACACAAGATTCTGGATTAGAGCACTTCGGTATGCACAAACTTCCAATTAAAAAGCCGCAAGGTTTCCGTCCACTGGATTTATTTTCCTTCTCCACAGAGACCACTTCATTCACAATTCACTGATTCCCAATCACTCTGAGCACTGATTTAAAAAAATCTTGGCTCTCGATAGTGATGTTTCACAGAAAAGATAGAGGTATCCAGCAAGGCTCTGCTTGGGGTTGTCAGCTGCCATCCCAGTGGGTAATTGTCTAAACCTGATATTACTTCCAAAGTAAACAGAGAAAAGCCACAAAAATGTTGAAGCTCTCTGGCAAAGTTCTTCGCATGATTTCACCTCCCTGACCTCAGAGTGTTTCTTCAGATTGCCCTCTGTATGTCAGCGCTCATAATTACACATAAATAAACCTTCCAAATAGACAAAAAGGAACACTGCTGATCTCTTACTTGCAGAATACAACATAAAAGAAGAGGTTGGATTTATACCTCACCTTTCTCTCCTGTAAGGAGACTTAAAGGGGCTTACAAACTCCTTTCCCTTCCTCTCCCCACAACAAACACCTTGAGAGGTAGATGGGGCTGAGAGAGTTTCGAAGAACTGTGACTAGCCTAAGGTCACCCAGTAGGAATGTAGGAGCACGTAAACACATCTGGTTTACCAGATAAGCCTCCGCCACTCAGGTGAAGGAGTGGGGAATCAAACCTGGTTCTTTACATTAGAATCTATCTGCTCTTAAAACAACACGCTGGCTCTCATAACTCTCACACCTCTAAAATGGGAAGATGCTATCTTTTCTAAATAACTGTAGCATCATTTTAAGAATTAGACATCATTACAACATCTTATTAATGTGAACTTCGTGATTAAATGTTGGTCCTTTCCTTCTTGTTGTTTGGGTCAAAATTGACCAATATGTATTTAATGAGCAGTTCAAGAATGATTCAAAGTTATGGAGTTTTCCCTAGTTTCCCCTCTGGTGTCCAGAATGCCAACTTTTAAAAGAGAAATTCCTGGATATTTGGGGATACAGCTTGGAGAGGGCATGGGTTAGGGATGGGAGGGAGTTCTGTAGGTATAATTCCATAGATTCCCCCCTGCAAAGCAGATTTTTTCCCCTAGGACAGTGGTGGCAAACCTATGGCACTCCAGATGTTCATGGACTACAATTCCAATTGGCCATGCTGGCAGGGGCTGATGGGAATTGTAGTCCATGAACATCTGGAGTGCCATAGGTTCGCCACCACTGCCCCAGGAGAACTTATCTCACTCGGTCATCTTGAGATCTCTTGTAACTCCAGGAGTTTTCCAGGTCCCACCTAAAGATTGGTAATCCTATGTGTCCTATCTGTCCTATGTGTCCTATGTATACATTTCTGTAACCACAAGGATCCCTGGAAAAGTACATGTCACAGTATAAAAAAATAATAAACACACAATTAATTTTTAAAACATTTTTTATGTTTCTCAGTACAGAAAGAGACAGTTTTGAAGAGTCTGAGGATGGTTGTGTTACAATAGACGGTTATACATTCCACACATACATTTACAAATGTGGTTTAGCAAAGTATCATAGGAAATGAGTAGTAATTCAAGAACAATTCAATTCTTTTAATTTGTTTTTTTAATAAGTGAAGGTTAAAAGTTTTTTAAAAAATAAGTGTTATATAAAAGTTATTTGCTCTTGTCACTCTGTAGTAATATCTTCTATTCAGTGATCCTTCACTGTTTCATAACAGACAGACATAACAGACAGACAGACAGAAAATCTAGAGTTGCCAGCTTCAAGGTGGGACCTGTAATTTCTTGGAATTGCATGTGATCTCCAGGACTTGGGAGAGCCTCCCAAAAAAGGGGTTGGTGGTGCTCAGTACCAGTGAGTGTGTGTGCGGAAAGTTGACTTATAGCTGACTTATAGCAACTCAGGGTTGCCAGCTTTGCAGATTTTGGGGGTAGAGGCACAGGAGGGTGTAGTCTGGGGAAGTGTGGGACCTCTGCGTAGCATCTTTGGATCTTCTTGGTGATCTTAGATTTAAATACTAACCAGGGCTAATTCTGCTTAGCTTCCAAGGCAAGATTGGGCTAATTTGGGCCATCCAGGTTGGGGTGCCAGTGAGTCCGTACACGCACACACACACACACACACACACACACACACACACACGCACACACACACACACACACACACTGGTATTATACAATGGGCATATGAACCAAGAGCAAGTTACTGGTACTGAGGTATCCTGGGTATTGGTGCCCTGCCTTGGCCTTGACCAGAACTACAGTTTCTCAGAGCAAATATGAATGATTGTTGGAATACAGACTCTGAAATAAATAATACTTGAGGGGAAAGAATTCAAATATGTGGACTACAATGTGTGACGCACAGAGATAAACTTTTAAGAGTACGCATAAAACCCCCAATATTTGTGCAAGCTGCAAATAAAACACTAACAGCATGAACCAGATTGGGGGGGCGGGGTTTTGCAGTGATTAGGGATGGTGAGGCAAAGATGACACCACACCATCTCCAAAGGGGCTTCAGGCAGCGCAGAAAGGAGGGAAATTTGAAAACCCTCCCACTGTCCAAATGGAGTCTGCAGGCTTGAAGGGCAGCTTCACATACTAGTTAAACAGGTCAATTTTCTCACACACTAGCAAAAAAACACAAATCACGTACCCTATCTGACACATATCATTCATAGAGTAGCACTTAAGCAATGGAACAATAACAGAAAGAAAATTGTGGTTGAAAGGGAACAAAATTAGCTCTGGCAGAATGAAGAAAGTACTCCCAAGCCACTGATGGTTGGTGCAACAACTGAGGAAAAGACAGACCTGTCAGGAAAAAAATAGTTTCTGTTACAGGACCTGTTTATGATTATTGGAAAAGTTTCCCATTTGTTTAATTATTTCTCTTCCCCCTCCTTTTGAAAGTGAACTTTCTTTGAACTCTATAGTTCAGACATCCAGGTGCCAGAATAACAAATATGAATGGATTTTAACCAGTGTGCTTAGTTTTCCTGTTCATTTTGGTTATAATAATTATAACAAATTGACTTTGTTTTTCCATTAGTGAAGAAACCTTCAGGCATGTTCATAATAATAAAAAAATAAATAAATAGTGACCATGGTGATACACAAATGGCCTTTGGGTAAAAATAGCTCTCAGCCCACCTCTGTACAAGGAAACATCCCACAAACATTTATGCCCACAAACTTATTATTTACTAACAAGTTTGAGGTCAATGATATTACTTTCATGTATAAAGTTGTTCACATTTCCTAAATGTTTCCAAGGTAACAGTTATCCATCTCATATTCCCAAGACTCTATATTATTTCTTTTTATGCTCTCAGCAACTCATTACTTGAATAATGTAGACTAATCCCATGTTTAACTACGTGTTCTAGAGCCTTTGATTAGTTTAAGCTAATGGTATTTGTTCAGGAGTGCAGATTCTTTAGTCAGGTTTCAATGCAGTACCAACATAATCCCACAGATATTCGTCCTTTTCTAATAGATAAAATTGCTGTTTGAGACCTAGTCCAGATACAGTGCACAGACAATGTAAAATTTAACATTTTAAACAACAGAGTCCCTGTATTATTGGGAACATACAAGTATTTATACAAATGCTGTATTCCTTTGGTAACAGCTCATCGCTTTTCTATAGAACTTGAAAGTTTCCAAGCATATTATCCCCATAAACTCTGTGACCCCTTCCACACATGCAGAATAATGCACTTTCCAATCTGCTTTAAGTGCACTTTGCAGCTGGATTTTACTGTGCAGAATAGCAAAATCCGCTTGCAAACAATTGTGAAAGTGGATTGAAAGTACATTATTCTGCATGTGTGGAAGGGGCCTGTATCTGATCCCCAAGGTATGGCCCTTGCAATGGCAAGGGCAGAGCTGAAGTTAACCAACCATAAGGCTTCTTCCAACTTCAGCCAATAAAAAACTATCTATCTATCTATCTATCTATCTATCTATCTATCTATCTATCTATCTATCTATCTATCTATCTATCTATCTATCTATCTATCTATCTATCTATCTATCTATCTATCTATCTATCTATCTATCTATCTATCTATCTATCAGTTGGATTTGTTGACCACTTTCTCCTGTTGAAATGGACTCAGAGCAGTTCACATACATATTCCTCTACAATAAAACAACTGCATAAATCACACCCAGTCTAACCTTATGGCACACAAGTGAGGGAAGGACCTAATTAATGCACCAAATAACAGAAAATGGAAACTTGGGGGTGGTGGCAAAGAAAAAGGGAGGCCAGTTATATATAAAACTCTTGCTACCCTCAACCATAGGCCTGGCAGAGCACCTTCATCTTACAAGCCCTGCAAAAATTAGATAAATCCCACAGGGAATTGGTCTAATTGGAAAGAGTGTTCCACCAGACCAATGCCAGAACTGAGAAGTTAATACATTTTAGCAGTGTGCAGTTTTGAACGTAGGGGGGACGAGTTGCAGAAAAGACTCCATGCATATAGAAAACATGCACAGAATTCAAAACAGTATGCTACATACCTTCTCCCTGATGTGCTTTTTTTTTTGTTTATGTACCTCACTTATTTCGGCTGCATGTATCGACAGGTATCAGTTTTATTAGATTTATGAAAACACTCACCTATGCAGAAACAATTCCCTTTTGTTTTCCACATAAGATTGAGCAATTGGTTATATTATTTTATGGAGAAACTTGAAACTTCAATGTGAATGAAAAGGCACCTGGACTCAGCCAGCAGGAATTTCCATACCCAGAACACACTATTTCCAGTTGCAATCATGGGTGCAACTGTGGCTGTTTCATATACTATGTGGTTCCCTCTAATATTTCTTCATATGTGTATCTGCACCTATATTATGAAGAAAGCAAATGAGATTAACAGGCATAAATAAATCCTTAGCTGCAGAAATCCCTTGCTATTAGCAGTTAATATTTCATCTTAGCCACATATTCGTAAGAACATAGTAGAATAAAACCTTTTAAAAATAAAATCTCAGAAGAGAATAAGCCTGTAAAGCAGAGGAGGGGAAAGGAAAACCACAAAGAGCATAGCTTGTCAGACAGAACAAATGCTACATACATTCAAGGAATTTTCATGGGGCAGCAGTGAAGCTGTTTCACTAGATTTCCCTGTGCACAGCATAACCCCAAAGCTATCTGTCAATTAATCTGTACTAAAAATAAGAGTCCAATGACATTATGTTTACAGAGTACTCCCCAATACTTTGGGATGTTGTACTTTCAAGAGCTGCCACGTTACTCAATTTACTGGACCAGTTCTTCTACCCCCAGGGAGAAAGGGAAGATTTCCAGCATTGAACATTATCTATTTTGGTCCAATTAAGCTCCCAGGGAATCAGATTTCTTTTGATCCAGTATACAAAACAGATTCTTAGTTCACAATTATAGTTAGGCCCAAGGAAAGGCACATTTGCTGTTATTCATCCTTTCTACTCAGTGGCCCCTTGATTTTTCCCTGGTACACACTACGTCTTCAAAAGTGACTGGAATTCGCTTGTTGATACCAGTTCCTTCCATCTGAAGTCCCACAATGCATCATGGCTGCTTGGCAACTCATCACATAGAAGCATTTCAAACCAAAGAGGAGTTGTGTGGAAGCCCAACAGCACTCTGGCACACATCTCAGTAGAACATGTGCAAGGAAAAGTTCATGGTGGATTATTCACACTCCCTGCTTCATGAATTCCAAATAGTTTGGACATGGTGGATTGTTTCCCTTCAAGGACTGGAGCTAACAGGTGGGTTCCAATTAAAGATACAATTATACAGATTGACCCCTTTGCTACAAATTTTAGGAATCAGTGTTCTCTGTCATTGTAATAAAACTTTTGCTTTGGTGTTGTACACGTAGCTGCGATTTGGAGACCTGTATATACATTCAGAATTTTCTATAGTTAGGTAAAACACAGGAAGATCCAGGGACGCACTCAAGTAACTTTTCTGCCATTTCCAACAATGGAATAGTTCCATTTGGAACAGGGAGCATTACGTTTCTGGATCACGTCCTACTAATTCATATGTTGCCTAAAACGCTCTGTGCTTGGCCCTGTGCAAGCGCAATTCTACGCGGGACTGTGCAGATCCCACAATGATGAACACAGTAAACCCTGACACATTTGAGATTAAGAACAATACTTGACCAGGACCTGAAGCAAACCAGGACATACTGCATCCCAGCAGGCTTGAAGCCTGTTCAGTTTAGACACTATTGGAAAGATTCCACAATGTATTATGACAACCATTTAAGTCCTGTAAATCCGTTCTTGACAGGTGAACGGGAGGAGGAAGAATATACCTTCTTAGATTAAAAAACAGAACGTTCATTTTTAGCTGGGTAACTCCTAAGGATAATAAACAAAAGTGATTGCTTATTTTGGGGGCATGTACAGCTGTCTCTCTCAACAAAGAGAGGGTGCAGACGTGTAATGTAATTTTAAAATCAGAATTTATATACATGCTGACAGCCATTTTCAGGGCCAACCCAACAAGGCAATCATCCCAGCATATAGAAAAGAGACTATTTTGTACAGGAGCACTTAGCTAAATAAACTGTGGAATTCCTTAGTCATGGTCGTAGCACAAATTATACATGTAAAAGGGCACGGCTGGCCTTAGGGCTGTGGGAGACCTGAACAGGTGAGTTCTGACTCTCTAGTTCTATGCTACTTGAGTTCTCTGCCTTTTCTCTCCCCTCCAGATAAACAGTGCTGGTCCAATATAGTTCACAAATGTTTTCTCTCACTGCCCCAATTCTCACACATTGAAGTTTGGAAGGTTTTCTTCCCTTCATTTTGAAACTTGCCGCCCTTCTTTCTTCTTCTCTTCGACCTTTCCGCACGGGCCAATAAACCCGGGATAACAACTGTAAAAATCCATTTGAGGGGGGGGATCCCACTCCTAGTCTGCCCCATGTTATTTCCCCCAAAACGGTTATTCAAGAATCGCACTATCCATGATTCTTTTTTTTAAAATCCTGGGTTGCAGCCACTTCTGAGCAAACAGCTGGGCAGGGAGTCACTTTTTTCGGCCATGTGTTCCTTTAAAAAAATTTCCCAGTGCCCATCTGCGTAGCCATGTCAAAGGGTTGTATCGTCAGACAACATGGCTGTGGGGTTCACTCATGCATGCCTGTGTAGCTACACATCATTGGAAGGTTAATTTTTAAAAATGCGCCTCTGTGCAAAGGCACGCACCTCGGCCAGTTCACTCTCTGACTGCGGGACAGCCCACCTTGCAAATGGATTAATTTATCCTGGCTGCAACCTACTTTATGTTTGCTGTGCGGAATGGGTCATTTCCTATACTTGGATATGCAGTCCAGAGCTCATGAGACAAGAATATTAGGGGCACAAAATCCAGGTCCCCTCGGTAGTGATAGAGGACATAATTTAGAGGTGTTCCATTATGTTTTACAGTATTGAGGAACTTGTGGTAACTTGTGGACATGCTGTAAGATTTTATGATATAGAACAAGACTTAGAGATTTATGAATAAGATATTTCAATTGTCGTTTGTATTAAAGTTGCTTTAAATTATTCAATTCTGTTAGTTTTTCTGTGAACTTAGAAGCACTATATTCTGGGTGACCAAGAAACCAGCAAATCACATAATTCTTTGACATATGATGTTTGGGACAGGTCTGGGGTTTCAGGCTTCCTAGAGATCTGGAGGTGGAATCTGTGGAGGGTGGGGTTTATTTTATTTTCATATTTATACCTCGCAACCTCAATGGCATATGATGTCATAGAATCTCAAAAGTAGCCATTTTCTTCAGAAGAACTGATTTCTGTATGCTGAAGATCAGCTAATAATTCCAGGAGGTTTTCAGGTGTCATTGAAAGGTTTGCAACCCTAGTAGGGTCAGTATATATTAATTATATATTAATATATTATGTATTAATATAATGTATCATTCTCCCAGTACATCCCAATTAAAAAATAATAATAAATATTAGCATCTTGTTCAAAATTAATTTTATTGGGCTTTTGCAAACCACAGCTTTTCCTAACCAGCCCATCCAAAATCTCTATGTCCGTGGTGGCGAACCTTTGGCACTCCAGATGTTATGGACTACAATGCCCATCAGCCCCTGCCAGCATGGCCGATTGGCCATGCTGGCAGGGGCTGATGGGGATTGTAGTCCATAACATCTGGAGTGCCAAAGGTTCGCCACCACTGCTCTATGTATATAAGTGTCAACAAGTTGCAACCAACTTATGGCAACACCAGCAAAGGGCTTTCAATGCAAGATGAAAGCAGGGATGGTTCGCTTTGGCCTTTCTCTGCAAAGTCTTCCTTGGCGTTCTCCTATCCAAGTACCTATTCTGCTCAGCTTCCAAGATCTATCAAGATCAGGCTGTCTAATGCCGCCTTCCCTCCCAGTAACTTTTTACTAGAGTGCTATTTTCACCCAGCACAGGCAGCACTGATTCTCCAGAAACAAAAGGCAGTTTTCAAAAAACCTGTTTCCATGTTGATGGAGTGTGCTTCTTTTGCTGTGAGGCACAGGCTGGCGTCTAAAAACTTGACATATTTGCAGTTAAAATGTAAAAACCCGGAAGGTGCTAATAAAAATGATTTCTTTTCTTTTTCTGTACATAAAATGGTGCCAGGCTGACTTTATTTACGCAAATCGCTTTTCCTTCTCCTCTTTTGGTAGGGGAGCTGCTGGTATTCTACCAAACTCCATCTCTTCTGCATAAATCTCTTGTTATTCTTTATGAATATACCCTGGGCTTATAAATGATTCTACACAGTACAAACTTCTTGGCCAGAATTATTCCGTTCTTTATGTACAATCCAGAACATAAGAACATAAGAACTAGCCTGCTGGATCAGACCAGAGTCCATCTAGTCCAGCACTCTGCTACTCGCAGTGGCCCACCAGGTGCCTTTGGGAGCTCACATGCAGGATGTGAAAGCAATGGCCTTCTGCTGCTGCTGCTCCTGAGCACCTGGTCTGCTAAGGCATTTGCAATCTGAGATCAAGGAGGATCAAGATTGGTAGCCATAGATCGACTTCTCCTCCATCAATCTGTCCAACCCCTTTTAAAAGCTATCCAGGTTAGTAGCCATCATCACCTCCTGTGGCAGCATATTCCAAACACCAATCACACGTTGCGTGAAGAAAATTAATAATGACTGCTCTCTGACAGAAAGGAAAAGAGAGAAGATGATCATTCCCTGTATCACCTATAGTTTAAACACCTTACTTTGAAAGTATAACTCCTCTGGATTTTATGGCCATAGGATCCC
Organism: Sphaerodactylus townsendi; assembly: GCF_021028975.2. NCBI lineage: Eukaryota > Metazoa > Chordata > Lepidosauria > Squamata > Sphaerodactylidae > Sphaerodactylus > Sphaerodactylus townsendi. Next base: position 71,505,107 of record NC_059434.1, read on the forward strand.
AGAAACATAGTCAAGAATCCTTTTGAAAGACAGTTTCACATTGTTGAGAGGTGCCTTTTAATCATTTTGATACATTTTTGGCTCCCTTTGTTTCCAAATTAATAAAACATAAAATTGCTTCAAATTGAGAAATACTTTTCAAAGTAAGAAAAGAAGCCTATCCAATCTTCTGCTATGGCCAGTCAGGAATATTGTAGCCATAAAAATATAAACTAGTGTCTGGAATCTTGTTTGAACGTATTATCAAAGGCAGTCAGCTTCAGCTAAACAACTCATATAACCTTTTAGATAGAACTTATTACATTCTTTTAGAATGAGATGACTGGCAATTGGGGGTGGAGGTTTTTTATTTTTATTTTTTTGGTCCAATTATTATTTTCCAAACAAGGGTTTTTCCTTTAACTTTTAATTCCAGACATATCAATTTAATTAAAATGCTTTTTTTGAAACCTGGAAAATCAATTTTTTGGGTGATAGAAATGCACTTTTTCCTTGAAGGATATGCAGTCACGATGGAAATGCAATTATTCTCAGGAGTTTTTTTTTTTTTCAAAACCACATGTCTCCGAGGACTTTCCTGAACTTCTGATCTGTGGTGATGGTGGATTCAATCTGTTCAGCAAACTCACATGCGATTTTCTTTGGATGACTTAACGGAAAAAATGAAGGAGAATAACAGGTGCTTGTACAATTCAGCGCCTCACAAAACGTTTCATATTTGTGAAGGGCAGCAGATCTGTTTTACTTATGGGCAGCCTCATCCAAGGGGCCAGGCAGCCAGCTGCTGCGACAGTGCCACCCTGCCATGGCTGTGCGGCTCCCATAGAAGCTTCCCGGTGGTGTAGGGAAGCTTGAAAAGCAAAAAAAAAAAAAAACCCTCCTCACTGTTGAGAAGCCCTCATTGGGCTTAATAGACTTATGCCATCTTTTGGTGGCATAAGTCTAAGCCCCGGCTGCTGGAGTAACACAGCTAATGACGAAGAAGAAGAAGAAGAAGAAGAAGAAGAAGAAGAAGAAGAAGAAGAAGAAGAAGAAGAAGAAGAGGAAGAAGAGGAAGAGGAAGAAGAAGAGGAAGAAGAAGAAGAGGAGGAGGAGGAGGAGGAGGAGGAGAGGAGTAGTAGTAGTTTGGATTTATATCCCCCCTTTCTCTCCTGCAGGAGACTCAAAGAGGCTTACAATCTCCTTGCCCTTCCCCCCTCACAACAAACACCCTGAGAGGTAGGTGGGGCTGAGAGAGCTCTGAGAAGCTGTGACTAGCCCAAGGTCACCTAGCTGGCGTGTGTGGGAGTGTACAGGCTAATCTGAATTCCCCAGATAAGCCTCCACAGCTCAGGTGGCAGAGCGGGGAATCAAACCTGGTTCCTCCAGATTAGATACACGAGCTCCTCCCCCAGTCACGCCCCCGCTATGCTGGTGGCGGCAGAGGTGCTGGGACACTGGCATGGTGTCCAGCATGGCATCCCAGTGCTGGGAAGGGTGGCAGCGGCTGAATGCCAGCACAATCGCCCCTCTGCAGGTGCAAGTGCCCAGAAGAGGGCAAATCCGTGGGCGCTGTACCGCTCCCACAGGCGGATTCAATCTCTGCCTTTGAATGGGGCTGTTAGTATATCAAATAGATTCCTTTAAAATCTGCAATGAACTTCATTAACCATGTTATTTAACATATGGATCCAGTAGATAAGCCATGGCAAACTTAGGATTTAATTGCAAAGAAGAGTAGATGCATGCTTTTGAAAATAGAGAGTGATGTATTCACATAAATACTTAGGTTGGATGTAGAGCCCGGTCTGCATAATCAAAAGAGTATTTCCTTGACCCATTGCCGATCTCTCCATCACACCTCAGGGGTCTGAAGTATCCCCTATTTCCAGAAGCCACCTTTTGAGGAGCACTGGAGACTGCAATAGGAGTAGTGTTGCCAATTCCAGATTGAGAAATTCCAGGTGATTTGGGGGTGGAGCCTGGGGAGAAAAGGGTTTAAGGAAGAGAGGAACAACGGTGGGAAGAATGCTGTAGAGTCCACCCTCCAAAGAAGCCATTTTCTCCAGAAGAACTGGTCACTGACATCTGGAGATCACTTGTAATCTTAGGAAAGCCTCACCTGGAAGTTGGCACCCATGTAAGACAGGGAAGAGGGCACACTCCATTCTGTGTAAGTGGATGATCCTTTAATCTAACCTACAACATCTAAAATTAGGGAAAAAATCAAAACCAAAGAGATGTAAAATACATCAGACACAGACAATGGGCCTTTCCCCACTTACCTTAAGCCCCGCGCTACTTGAGGAGAGTAGTGCGGGGTCCCCCGGCACTCCCCACAAGAGGGGCGGCGACAGCGCAGCCGCCCCGACGCTGCTGCTGTCGCGCCCCCTCAGCGCGCAGCATCCCTTTTGCAAGAGTGCCTTTTGATGACCCCGCGCAGAGCGTGGGGTCATGGGGACACACGGGCGCGCACCAGGGATGCCGCGTGCTGAGAGCAGCGCGCGACATAGGGGGGATCATGCTGAGTGGGGAAATGCCCAATGAGGTCGGCAGCTAGTTGCCGATATTAAAATACAGGTCAAGGTGGTTTGAAGTCACCCCAAATAAAATCACCCTATTGCAGAGATCAGAATAGCCAGTGTAAGGGGTGAGTTGTCACTAGGAAACTGTCTCCAAATGCAGTGCTACATTTTCCCTGCTGTAAGAAAACAGCAATTTCTTGGGTACACATAAGAAAATAAAAGAGCACCAAAAAAAAAACATTTTGGAGGTTGTGGCAGGTTTAAAAATTGCTCCCCATCTCTCATGAATCCAGTCCTTTTCAGATCAAGCTTCCACTTATAATGCATTGCTCCGTTTTTTTAGCTTCCTAGTTGTATTTTCAACTCTATTTCTTGGTCCAAGTTGAGAATCATGGAACCTCAGGAACTGGCTTATTATCGTATGGGTTCATAAGTGGCCTCAACACAGCAGTGATTTCTACAGCAGTTCTTATTGTGAAGCTGCAAAGCTATGCAACACAATTTGGGTCCCACCACATTGCTCTCCTTTGGCTGTGGATACTGTTTTTGCCATCTGTGGTAGTTTGGAGCAGGCAGGAATCTTTGTTAATCAATTAGCATCCCAAGATTTTACAGCCTCTCCCACATATAGGAGGTGGGTTAAGTTATGGCAGAATCAAGTACATTGCTTCTGAACCAGCAGATTAACAATGAATATTTTAAAGCATGCGTGACTCATTTACGACCTTTTCTGACAAATTCCATGGCATTTTCCATATAGAACCACCCTGGATCAGAAAATGCCTTTACTCGAAATAACATCATGTACCAGTATATTGCTGGCAACAGAATCATACCCCCAAATCCAGATTTTTGAAGCTTGCAAAATCTGGAACTTCCTTCTGTTTTCATGTCCTTTGCTATTGTTTCTGTCTCAGCAAAAGCAAGCTGAAAATGCTGGCCAGATTCCTAAAGAGTCACTGTAGCCATGTCTAATAGGGTACAATATTAGTAGTTACAGGGAAATATAATAACCATAACAATTTGTAAAGTGTTTTTACATGTACAGTACTTGGGTATTATCATAACAATCATACAGAGAGCATTAAGGCTGAAAGATGTAGCTCCACTCCATTTACTCACAGCAAAAGAACTGGTACTTATGTGATATAATTACATGCCTCCCGCTTTTATTAGTGGTGCAATAATATCTATAATGATGCTTAGCAAGGAGACGTACTGCCATTTTTAAAAAAAGTTGTTTAGGATAACTTAAGACATTCTGGATGTTGAATAAAATTGTGGTGTTTGATGTCAAGATTTGTGATGAAATACAGTTGGGGAGGCCTGAACGGAGGCCTGAACTGGATAGTTCCATGGTGGCGAACCTTTGGCACTCCAGATGTTATGGACTATAATGCCCATCAGCCATCAGCCAATTGGCCATGCTGGCAGGGGCTGATGGGAATTGTAGTCCATAACATCTGGAGTGCCAAAGGTTCGCCACCACTGGATAGTTCCATGCTAGCTTCATCTTATCAGAACTCAGAAGCTAAGCAGGTTCTGCCATGGTTATTATTTGGATGGGCAACCTTCAAGGAATATCGGGGTTAGGATTTGGAGGCAGGCACTAGTAAGCCATCTCCAAAGGTCTCTTGCCTTGAAAACCCTATGGGGTCTCCATAAGTCATTGGTGACTTGATAGCACGCGCGCACACACACACAAACACAACTGTGGTGCTGCATGTCCGCATCAATGTTTCTTTCTTGTATTGAGCAAAGAAGTTGAATTGTCATACAAGAAACATGAAACCTTTCCTGTCTCACAAAGTTCAACACTTGCTTGTTGAACAAGTACTTGAGGAATGAAATAGAAGCTTTTAATGGCACAAAAAAATTTCTCCGTCATTTGCTATTCTGTCAGAGTTCACCAAAGAAACCAGTTTAGCATATAGTGATCCATCTTCTGCATCATAACACTCTTGTTCTTAGGGGTGTGGGGGAAAGGGCAGGGCATGCAGCAGAAATGAAAAGGAGACTCAGAGCATGCTATGCCAGGCGTGTGTGGGTAGAAAAGGAGACTCAGAGCATGGTTTGCATGCTATGCCAGGCGTGTGTGGGAAGAAGAGGTGGTGTGGTGGTTAAAAGCAGTGGGTTCTGATCTGGTGAACAATTAGGGTGGGTTGTGTGCCACTAGGCTGAGCAGGAAGGGGAGGCAGGAAAGTTATGTTCCACAAGCAAAGCTGTACTTGCTGTATGGATACAGTCCATAGTTAATGCGCGAGTGTCCTTTCCCAGCTTGTTTATTAGCAACCAGAATTTAAGAATTATCTAATGTATTTTTCAGTAATGATCAAGTGACTTTAAAGGAATCATAAAGGTATTAATTCATGCTGATTTATGAATTAGAACACTAGAAGGGGAAAAGTGGTTTGAAATGAAACATTGGCCCCCAATAAAAATCACCACTTTTAGACATTTTTGTTCCTGTTCCTTGAGAAAAGCAATTTGATAAGCTGCAGATTTGGACCACGAATGTCGCACCTGCTCTACTTCACCATTTGGAATCTGTTTTATGTCTTCTGTAAAATGTGAGAGAATATTTATGCCGGGCCTCACTGTACATTCTGTTCTTTTTACAATGCCAGAATAATGTGTCTGCCTGATTTCAAATTCTCTCACTTCCACCCACAATACATCCAAAATACCATCCAAGCTCCCTCTTCCCTCTGCCACCAAGTCTAACATAAACTTCCTCAAGCTCTAAACCTCTGATTCCCCGATAGCCGTGATGTTTAAAATCTAGCATGAAGGAATAACAAGCAACCTTGCAATTACTAGCATTCACATGCCTTTCACCATCGCGTTTTCTGTACAAAAAACAGTGGGAAAGTCACCCAACGTATCTATAGTTTGCTCAATTGCCTTACTAAAATGCTATAAATATGACAGTAGCTTACTACTGAGAACTTTTCTGCCCATAAATAATTTCTGTAAAATTTAATTTAAATTTAAATGTGGCACTTTGGATGGGATCTGGCTTAACTGTTGTATAGCCCGATCCAAACGGCTTGGGTGGTTGGGGATAGTACCACTGCCATGCCACGTTCTGGAGGCTTCCAGGTGGCGAAGAGAGACAGCAAGGCTCTGCAAAACCCCATCTGCCTCTGAAGTCCTCATACCCAAATATGATGTTATGCCACCCTTTTGGGGGTTGTAACTCCGAGGGACCCAGGTTGGTGTTCCTGGCTTGAAAGGCTGGGTGGAAACTGACTAAGGTCGGCTTCATCCCCATGAATACCCCCAGAATGCCCCCAGCTGCACTGGTGTCCTCCTGGATGCCACACAGCACTGAAGGCCAGCCTCTCTTCCAGGTCAGGCGCTGCCAAGGGTCACGCACCCTCCCAGTTTGCCCACTCCACCTGTGCATTTGCGAAATGCACCAGCAGGCTGTGCTGTTCATAAACTCATTCGCCCCCCTTTTGGATTGGGCTGTTATTCTCACAACACTGTGAGGTAAGTCAGGCTGGGAGGATGTGACTAACCCAAGGTTACCCAGCGAGCTTCCATAGGCATGAGCAGGGATTCAAACCCCGGTCCCCCAGATCAAACTTAAAAAAAATAAAATAACCAAAACCAACTATGGTATGGTATGGTATTAAGTTAACATTTTGGCATTTTATCTGTTGTCCTCACCTGCTTTGAATCTTAACTGTGACAGGAAAAAGGCAGGCTATAGAAATTCCAAATTATATAATTGAAATGGCTGGAACCACAGGGCTGGACCACTTGCTCCCTTCTGATTGACTTTTCTGTACTGAATGGGGAACGCCAATGAAGAACTTTCTCTAGCACAGAAAAGAGTCACTAGATCCTAATTACTGAGACTGGTTCAGAGGTGGGATCCAACCAGTTCTCACCACTTCTCTAGAAGTGGCTACTAATTTTTTCTGAGTGCCGAGAAGGGGTTACTAAAGCAACCTCCCTGCCCAATAGGGACTGGAGGTGCGTGTGTGCAGTGGTGCCACTGTTTGAATCTCACCAACATCGGAACCTGTTATTAAAATTTTTGGATCCCATCACTGGACTGGTTGTTATGCAATTTTGACTGGTCTGTCCACATCTCTGATTACTTGGAGGAACACTGAACCTACTTGTTCTACACATTTACTTGTTACTGTTACTGTGACCTTTAATAGGCATAATCACGTTTACTTGTAAGCCTTATTGAACTCAATGAGATTTACATGTGAATAATTCCGGGTGGATCAGGACTCATTTGTTTGGCTTGCAATTGAGAAGTTGCATTGTCTTGAAGCATTTTTGTGTGGTGGGAGGATGACTTTTACTCCAGGAGCCTTGCCACTTAATTTGGTTTTAAAGATCATTCTCATTCTTTACAGCAGCCCTGCTCTTCAAAAACTTTAAAAAATGCGTATCGGAGGGGTGTGTGTGTGTGACCATGTTTGCTCATCGGATTCTTGGATATTTGTGTTTTTTTTCCATTCACTGCCCTGTCCTTTGAATGCACATCTCATGCAAGCCTTCGTGCTTTGGCAACTCCACAGTCACATTCTACACGGCTCTTTCAAAACCTGGGAATTCCTGATGCTTGCTTTTCTGTTTCCACAGTGTTGCAATGGACACCTGTTCCAAGTGCAATTGGAAAAGCAGGTCCACTTCCAGACTTTTAATTTCTAGCCAGCAAGAAACCTTTTAAAGGCTTAAAGCACAATACCATGTGTCCTTTTGCTAGGCCTAAAACTTTTATGAGATTTTGCGCTGTTAAAGTCACTTGCCATATAGTCAAGTTTTTGCCATGTGCTCCAGAATATAGAAGAAGAAGAAGAAGAAGAAGAAGAAGAAGAAGAAGAAGAAGAAAAGAAGAAGAAGAAGAAGAAGAAGAAGAAGAAGAGGAGGGAGGGAGGAGGAGGAGGAGGAGGAGGAGGAGGAAGAGGAGGAAGAGGAGGAGTTTGGATTTATATCCCCTCTTTCTCTCCTGCAGGAGACTCAAAGGGGCTTACAATCTTCTTGCCCTTCCCCCCTCACAACAAACACCCTGTGAGGTAGGTGGGGCTGAGAGAGCTCCGAAAAGCTGTGACTAGCCCAAGGTCCCCCAGCTGGCGTGTGTGGGAGTGTACAGGCTAATCTGAATTCCCCAGATAAGCCTCCACAGCTCAGGCGGCAGAGCTGGGAATCAAACCTGGTTCCTCCAGATTAGATACATGAGCTCTTAACCTCCTACTCCACTGCTGCTCCTATATATTGTCAGGCGAGTAATTCACAAGTGATATGCTGGAGCGAGAGTAAAGAAAGGTGGCTATGACCCAGAATAACCCACTGTCCAGTGCACCTCTGCAGGATTCAAGACTCTGACCCTAGGGTTGCCAACTCTGGGTGGGAAGTTCCTGGAGATCTGGGGGCAGAGCTTCAGACAGGTGGTTTGGACAAAGGAAGGATCTCAGCAGAGATATGACGCTATGGTAGAAACCATCACCAGAAGCTTCCTTTTCTTCTAGGGGAGTTGATCTCCGTAGCCTGAAGATCAATTGTGATGTTGGGAGAATTTAAGCCTCCATCTGCAGTTTGGTGGGTAACCCTATCTTGCATCTTCCCAATCTGCTTCTGCTGAAGGGTGAATTTAACCACATATTCACTCCTTTATTGGCATAGAATAAATACATAAAATATATACAGTGTAATAAAATTTCAAAAGGAAAATTTAAAAGAGAAAAGGGAAAATAAAATAGAATATAATAATAAGATATAAAAAGCATTTTAGGTCTTCTTGTGATGTAGTTTTATGGCACAACTCAGAAATTTTGCCACATTCTCAATTATACCAGACATACAATTATTTAATTTTAAAAAAGCTTTGGAGGTGTCAGAAGTATTTATCTTAGTTGTTTTGGGACTTACGGTAAATATTTAACACATCTACATTGGGTGGTGTGGCCTAGGCAGATGGCAGGAGCAGCATGGCACGAAGAAGGAGAATAATAATAATTTGGATTTATACCCCAGTTTTCTTTCCTGTAAGGAGAGTCAAGGTGGCTCACAAGCTCCTTTCCCTTCCTCTCCCCACAACAGACACCTGGGTCGAATCCCCACTACCGTCTTAGCCAGGTTTCAGAACACAAACTAACCAGGTTTGAGGGAGGACCTCCCCGGTCTAATCCCCACTACCATCTTAGCCAGTTTCAAAACACAAACTAATGGTCATTTGTGTTCTGAAACCTGGCTAAGATGGTAGTGGGGATTCGACCAGGGAGGTCATTCCTCAAACCTGTTTAGTTTGTGTTCTGAAACCTGGCTAAGACGGTAGTGGGGATTCGACCCTGGTGAGATAGGTGGGGCTGAGAGAGTTCCAAAGAACTGTGACTAGCCCAGGGTCACCCAGCAGGAATGTAGGAGTGTGGAAACACATCTGGTTTACCAGATAAGCCTGTGCCACTCAGGTGGAAGAGTGGGGAATCAAACCTGGTTCTCCAGAATAAAATCCACCTGCTCTTAACCACTACACCATGCTGGCAAGGAAAGGTTACAGGCAGAAGGCACCCCAAATAGATTCAAACAAATTGTCCAATTCTGGCTGGATAATTACAGATTGGTCAGAGTCCGGCTGTTAGGACCAGGGCTGCTTTGAATGGAGAAAGGGACTCCATCAAATTGGAGGAGATGAGAAGGTCAGCACTGACCCAGATCCCAGGCAGGAAACAGCTTTTGGAATGGATTTAAGAACAGCTGCGGTCATGGGCTGGAAGGCTGTAGGCAGCTGTGTAGGCAGAGACCCGACAGCACGTTTGCTGAAACTGGAATAACTTCCCTGGTAGGAAGAGAAAGCAAGACCAACTTGTATTAATAGGTACTACCGGTATGTTAACCATTTTGTGTGCCTGTGTCTGTGTGTTTCCTGAAGGAAGAAGCATTGACAGGCATTCCCTCCTCAGTTCACTGAATTCTACCTCTTTGGCTGCTTCTTCTACTCAGGTGGGGCAGGAATGAGATTCAGCAATTGCGAGTGGTATTGGATCATTGGATGTACATAGAGCCAGTGTGGTATTTTGTGCGGATGTGATGTGGTGGTTAAGATTTCTGGATCTGGGGGATCAGGTTTGAATCTCACTCATGACATGGAAGCTCACTCGACAACTGGTCAGTCACACTCTCTCCAGACTCCGCCTAACTTATCTCACAGGGTTGCTGTGAGGATAAAATGTTGTGAGGCCCCACCCCCAAATCTCCAGGATATCCTCAATCTCTATCTTGCAACCCGGGGACGGGGACGGGGGGCAATTGACAACCTTATTACTGCTCTTGATCTACAACTGATGCTGGCAGAGGATAATGGGAACTGTAGTCCATAACATCTGGAGGGCCACGAGTTTGACACTTGTGCTTAGACTTAAAACACCCCCAGTTATACTCTGGGACAAATAATTAGGCTTACGAATAGAGTAAATTGACCTCTTGGACAGTAGAAATCTGAGGCAGTTATTCTATTTTGGGTTCTTAGGGAGATTACAGATCAGCCATGAATGAATAATGTGAAAATGAATCAACAACATTGTCTATTTTTCAGTGATTCAGATTACGTCCTTCAGATTATAGGGTTTCCTTTACTGAACAGCCAAGAAAGTGTAAGAGAAATCCTTATAAAATTGCACCTAAAAGTAATTACAGCCACTTTTCAATGTTTAATATCCTGTCCATTAAAAAATTTTTTTTACAAGATGTTAAAGCCATGAAACCGTGCTATTTGCTAAATGATCGACAATTCTTGAATTTCATCCCAGAGTACTTTTTAAGTTCATATATTTGCTGAAATAAAGAGTAACAGTATTAGGAATTAAGAATCAAACTTAAGCTTAATATAATATGTTATCTGTTGCTCTTGGAACAAACTGTGCAAAGAATATTGCATCTGAAACAGATATTATCTTAATAAAAAATAGACAGCCAAATTGTTTTCTCATAAAATTAAATTTGAATTATTTTTTTTAAAGCATATATAGAAAGATCCGGCTGTAGGCCCAAATCATAAAACTCTGAAAACAAGAGTGTCTAATGAAAGGTTTGACACAGTCTCTACTATGGGGGGACTATGACAGTGCCAAAGTCATAAAATCCAGCACCATAGTGTTACAACTTTGTACCAAAAATAACTACGGTAAAAGGAAACAAATAGGTTCTCATTAAGAAATTAGACACATACTCTGTTAGTATTTTTAAAGGTCAATAAAATGCCCAAGACCTGCTAAACTATATTCTGTGAATAGAAGAATTACTGCCAAATAGTACTGAGGATTTCACCAGAAACAAACCTCTTTTAATACTGCAAGAACTTCCAGTCTATGGGACGCTGGAGGGTCTTTTCTCAGAAAATGTGTAAACTGTGGCAGCCAGAGGATAAGTTAACCCAGCAGTAACTTCCAATCTCTCCCAGTATATGCTTAAATCAGCCATTCACCACTGCCATGTGCTTTATTATGTACTAGTTATGCTACCTGTCATGCCCCCACAGAGGCTTTTGTTATTTCCCCATTAAGATTCAGTTTCCCCATAGTTAGCATGGTTTTAGTCCATTGTTAAGTCTTCTAAGGGAGGGTATTTTAGTTAGCCCTGTCCCTTTAAGACATTTCCCAATGGGCAATTTCCTTTCTTTACCCAGCAATCCCCTGTTTTAGTTCTAGCCAGTCAGTCAGAGTGAGGTGCTAAGAATAGTCGGAGACTGGAATATTCATGACGTACTTATTAATATATGGCGGTCCATAGAGCACAAGTTAAGTTTAACAGCGGTTAGAACTAGACAAAGACTTAAAGAGTGCAAAGGAAGCAAGAGACAGTGGACTTTCTTAAAAGCAGCCAAGAGAAGACACAATCTACAGCTTCAAACCTGCTCAAGACAAGCAAGTACTCTGATTTAGATAGACCCAAGGGAGGAGTTAGGGTCTTGATTCTCTCCAGTAATAAACCTATTGTTGAACTGCTGAACCTGGCTTGTGTCTCCCCCACTCAGTCCTAGTCAAGTACAGAGCACCAAAAATAGATTCACGGGGGGAGGGGGGGCAGAACACTACCAACATCCCAAATTTAGGATACTTGCAGATGTGTGCACATGTACACATTGTATTTCCTCTGAAAACACAAATAGGCTTATACACATTTCACAGGTGGTCTTTCATCCATGCAGTTTATGAAGCAAGGTCTGCTACATGTATTATAATAGTTGAGGTGCATCAAGTGTAGACTAGGAGCAGACTATACTCTGGGAAATGTGCCCAGTGCATTTGTTGACATGATTAGAAAGCAGCACAGTTTTCCCCTGAAGCTTCCTTGGGCTGAATTGGTCATGAGATTTAGCCTTGATCAACAACCCAATCCATTTCTATAATAATACAGTTGATACTGAAAGACCTGGATGGCCCAGGCTAGCCCCAATCTCATCAAATCTTCAGAAGTGAAGCAGGGTCGGCCCTGGTTGGTAGACCAGGTTCACTACCAAGAGGCAGGCAATGGCAAATACCTCTGAACATCTCTTACCTTGAAAACCTTATGGGGTTGCCATCAATTGCATACGACCTGACATAACTTTCCACTACCACCTCTGAAAGACCTGCAAAGAACAGCAGTGTGGGTTTACCTGTGTCACATGGCTAGTTCCAATGCCAGCATGAACCACTCCTCAAATATGGCAGACTGCAAGGAATATAGTAGAAGAAGAGTTGGTTTTTATATCCCACTTTTCTCTACTGTAAGAAGTCTCAGTGGCTTACAATCACATTCCCTTCCTCTCCCCACAACAGGTACTGTGTGAGGTTAAGTGGGTCTGAGAGAGTTCTGAGAGAACTGTGACTAGCCCAAGGTCACCCAGCAGGCTTCATGTGTAGGAACGGGGAAACAAATCTGGTTCACCAGATTAGAGTCTGCCACTCATGTGGAGGAGTGAGTGGTTCTCTAGATTAGAGTCCACCACTCTTAACCAGTACACCGTGCTGGCTTTTTTGTCTCACTGTAAATGTTAAAATGCACTAATTCAGATACTCACTCAGTGACTTGGAAGTCACCTGTCACTTTTCTGACTGCTGTTCCCCAATGTGGCACCTGCCCCATGTTTTGGGGAAATGACAAGGCTCCCATCTGATGGGATTTGCTATTTCCAACCTTGAAACAGCTGCTGCCAGAGCAGAAGACCAGGTAAGCAATCAGCCTCCCTGAGGAATAGCCCTCATGCCAAGGATGGTGGATATTAACTGTGAATGTGGCTCTCCATGAACCATGCAATGAGTACCACTACTCTGAATCCAATTTAATTCCCATCCTCCATGGGCAAAATATATCATCCGTACTGTGAATTAGGCGGGAAAAAAATGGTTTATATGCTTCTCACTGGTGCTTGCCCTTCCCCATGCTTACTCATTTCAAAGGCAGGTTTGTTGGCAGAAGTATTTGGCTCACAGTGTGTCAATATGGTGTCTTTGAATATCACTAATGAGCATCTCCTGGGACGAGCAACAAGCGTCAAGTGTGCATGACAGTGCTTCATAGCTGCACATAACTGTTACCATTCAGCTCCTCGCAGCTTCAGCGGCTAAGCCAGGTATTTGAAAAATAAAGCGTGTTTGCATAAAGCCCAGCTCTCATAGACTAAACAAATGGATTGGCTAGGAGACGAGTTTGCAGGTAGAGGTGCCAAAACATACAATAGGGAGTTCTCAGAGGGCAGGAAGGTTAAGCCAATATTTTGAGGAAATCATGTTGCTTATTTTTTGCTGTGGCACTAATACAACTTCACATTTATTTGAGTTGATGTAACCTGCTCTTCTCTGGCTTGAGTCGGTAAGAAGTGCAAGGCAGCGGGCAAACGGCATCCACCAAATTGCCTGCTGACCTTCTCTGAAGGGCACAACCAACACAAGTGTAACAAGAATGAGAAGAACAGAATGAAGCTGTAAAAAAAAGATCTGTTTGTCTCTCTTTAAAAGGGTAGCAGAGAGAGCTACTGCAAAGAAATCTGATCAACCGGAAGGGACAATATAAAGAGGACTATCTGGGAAGGGACACCTTCATCACCTCTCCCTTTTAATCGCCCAATTGCAGCCACACTCCCCCTCCCTTCTCCATGACAACTGTGAGTACCCACAGGTTCCCAGACCAAGATTCTCTCTAATCCCCCACTTTACATGACCCAGAACCAACCCAAATATCATATGGGCTCTTGGCTAACCTGGGCTCTTGAAATTTTGGTCCCCGAGTTGAAGAGTTTCTAATTCTAGCTTGGGAAGTTCCTGAAGATTTGGGGGTAGTGCCAGTGGTGGGATCCGAAAATTTTAGTAACAGGTTCCCATGGTGGTGAGATTCACTGTGGCGTAGCACCAATGGGGCTCAGCAGGGCACGACGAGGACGTGGCATTCCTGGGCGGGGCTGTGGCAAGGACGCAGCCGCTGCGCCTGTCCTTGGGCAGGAAACGAATGCATGCAGGCGCAGGCTGCCACGCACGCTGGTGCACCTCCTGCTAGACTGCTTCAAGTTCTGCGCGCTACTGCTGAGAGGTGGGGCGTAACTAAGGCAAAAATCACGTTGCAAAATCACCAATTAGTAACCCACCCTCGGCACACACAAATAATTAGTAACCTACTCTCGGGAACCTGTGAGAACCTGCTGGATCCCACCTCTGGGTAGTGCCAGGGGACCTTGGAGTTTAGGAGGGTAGGAAACTCAGCAAGGTCATAGAGTCCATCCTGTGTAGTGGCCATTTTCTCCATAGGAACTGACCTATATAGCTTGGGTATTATTTGTAATTCCAGGAGAACTCCCAGCCTCACCTAGAGACTGGCAACCTTACTTGGCAACTACTGGTATGTCCCTTCCAGCCTAGAGTTTGTCTTTCCCTCCAGAGTTCCTCTTGCCCTCCAGTGGCAACTATGTTAGATGGGTACAGCATTTCTTTTAGCTGGCTGGAAGTTCTCAAAGGAAAGAAAGTGGCACAGGAAACTCATTAAAGCTGCCACAAACTCACCAGGGGCTTTTGGTAATGATCCCCTCAGCCTCAACTGTACCATGTGGGGCTAGTACTATCCTCCTTTAAAGGTGTGTTATATCAATTTACATAGATTATGCAAGCAAAATGCACTGGAGACAGTGAAACACTATATGAATGCTGGATGTTATTAGTAATGCACATTACATGCTTCGTACAGCTTCCTCAGTAAGCTGTTATTCCATTTGATCACAAGGATTTTTTTTGGTGTTTCTGATTCTCAGTCCTTTCCTCCACTTGAAATGTCCCTCCTTTCAGGCATGATTTCTTATCTTCCTTTTTGACAGTGCACATTTTCGCTAAATTTGGGCCATGCCAGCTTCCATCTCCGTTTGTCCAAGTTCCATTTCAGTGGTGGTTTAGATATCAATTTATGATTCTGTGCAATCTAAACATGCTTAGCTCTATAACACTCCCTAGAGCCACCATTACATTTACATCCTACATCAGAAGACAATGTTAGAAATGCCCAGGGACCTCCGACACTGTCTATTTTGTTTAGGGAAATACATTTACAAGGGTGCAACTTTGCTTAGTGTTACACTGTAAGTCATGGAGAACCCCTCATTTACCATTGTGGAGTCTGCCTTTTGGACCTTAGCTTCTTTGTTGTGGCCTGCAATGGAGATCAGCTCGGAAAAAGTCTGATTTTGCTGACAATTTACAACTTGCTGACGCTGACCTCCTAAAAGGCAAAAGAGCACCTTGGCTTTGAGACACATTTTCTTTTTTGTGAAGCATACTCATTAGGCTGAGCTCTTTGGTTGATGGACAGCAGGATGTGCTTTAGACGACAGGCAGATTTCCATGAAGAAGGTGGCTTCCAGAAGAATTATAATTACACTTCTACTACAGAGGTCAGCCAGAAGAAGGTAATTTCCAGGGTAGGAACTTCCCCCAAAAATCACTCTTGGGTCAACTTGAACCCACAGGGTCTGCCAAATGAGAGCTTTGTTCCATATTTGACAGCCCCATGCATAAATAATTAGTCATAGAAGATTAAGAGGAGCTATTGTAGGGATTCTTTAATACTCCCTCATCTAATGCAGCGACCTGTCTTTACAAATTAGCAGAGGCAATCTGGGCTACTGCCATACAGTTCTAGTTTCTTGCAACTTTCTCAGCATGTCCTCACTCTTTTATATCTTTTATCCCTAAGACAGCCAGGAGCCAGAATTCTCAAAAGCACGATTGCCTTTATTAGAACTGTTTTCCATGCAACTTAATATTTTTGTCAATCTTAATTTTCTTACTCATCCTGTGTTTATTGCATGGGGGACCAAGGCTGTTGTAAAAACTTCAAGGGACTTAGGATAATTTTCACAATGGATATTTAAAATTTACAGCCATGTGTGCTACATGAAGGTGGCCCTGAAGCTCAGATTTACTTTATGGGAGAAAGTAATGACATATGTTGGCTTGGATCCTATGCAGTGCGAGTCGAACTGCACTGCACAAAAGGCAACTTTCCCCCTACCAACTTCTGTCCCTGTGAGTCAATGGATCCCTTGGGAACACTATGGAGGTCAGAGTGGGGAGGCTGGAGTGAGAGGGCCAATCAGCAACAATCACTCCCTCTTCTGTGAGTACAAGTTTCTTGTGCAAGTGGAAAGGAAGATTAGGATCTAAGTCAAAGCATTATCTGTAACTGGGTCTGAAAAACTGTTAATAGCCAATTCTGTAGCTATAGCTCCGTGGTGGCGAACCTTTGGCACTCCAGATGTTATGGACTACAATTCCCATCAGCCCCTGCCAGCATGGCCAATAGCTAGTGGAATGCAGAGGATTGCACTAGTTAGACACATAGTTTCAGGTGTGTACCTTGTTGGTCTGCAGTACAAGAGCAAGAGTCAAGTCCAGAAGGAATGCGAAGGCCAACAAGGTTTCCAGGAAGATTTTCTGGGGTAAGGGCTCAGGGATCTCTATTTGTACTTGCATCCGATAAAAGAAGCTTGACTCTCGAGTGCTTATCCCCTGGAAATCTTATTGATAGGTAACATAATTCACTAGAACCAATACAGGTATGCATAAAAGTGTACTTGAGAAGCAAAGCTTTGTCCTTTTGGTCAGTTTAAAAAGAGCAGAAAAAATGGGAGCACTAGTGTACATTGGAGATATTTATGGACAGTTTATAGGGCACAATTTATAGGGCACATGTATCACAATTTCATATTAGAAAATTTATTTTGGAATGGTCATTCCCGTTTTCCATACAGATGCTGTAGTCTGTAGTTGGCAAAACCTGTGATAGACTGAACTAATGCGTAGCTTCAAGTCCCAAAGTGAATTCACTGGACTTGTGGAATTTGCTTTAGATTATGAAACAAGGCTTATTTTAGACTGGTTGCAAGCTCAAGATCTCTCAGCTACTTCAGGGTGAAGAAAACATTTTGAAAAGGAGCCCACATTTCCCTTTCCTTGTCCAGCAAGAAAGATGGCTAGTTCACTCTCACAGGCAGGAAATGCCCCCTTTTTTTGAGTACGCAGAATTGAAAGCAGATCGATCATGACCAGTTCTTGCATATTGAGTTAGAAATCTCTACGATTGCAGAGCCGGGTGGTGGTAACGGCCACAATCAGTAGAATGGGTCTTTGAAACAGAAGAAGCTGCGTGCTTTCAAGTCACAATTTGGCAGAAAACAAAGAGGCAAATAATTTTTTAGAAAATATAATGTGCATAATTGTGTGTTAAAAGAGTCCTTGTGTTAAAAGAGTCCTCAGAAATCTCTATGTTCTAACTGCGCTCTATCACCTGAGGCAGAAATAAAGAGTAGATAACGGAAGTGAAGGGGTCCAATTTGGAATCTTAGCAGCTCTGAAAGTGGATTCTTGCATAACAAGTTTCATAGAAACTGAAAGGTTAGCTCCACATCATCTCTAGGACAAGCACACACTCATTAACCCAACAATAAATTGTACACAACTGGATGGAGACAGTTCTTATTGCTGTGATAAATCGATGTCAATGAACAGGAAGTTTCACAGGGAGGTCCTTAGATGCCATGATCTTCTCAGATTGATGTTAGGGAAGAGTCAACAACATGGCACATAACCATTTTATAGATGTCTTTCAGGGAAGACCACTGATTAGATATAGTGACTTGGTTACATCTGCCTTAGGAGTATCCAACATGTAACCTTCAGGTGTTTGTCCTAGTCTGTCTGCCTTTTATGCCTAGACTGACATCAAGACAGCAATGCAGAGCTTTTATGAACTGTTCCTTCAAGAATCACTATGTGCCCTAGAGAAACTCTTAGTTTCTCTAACATAAGGTCTTTGTAAACTTGAGGAGGGCAGTAGTTTCAAGCTCTTTCTTGACGTGTTCTCTTTATCTAATTTTCCTGCTTGGTTTAGATTGTTTGTCTATAACTTGCCTTGAAGATCTGATTGTCACTTGGCCTACGCCTTGCTCGGCCTTTACCTTTTATCAACCCCTACCTGCATGCTTACTGCTACTTGAACTGTCTATAACCAAAACTGGAAGACACATCCTTGTTAGAGAAAGGGAAAATTTCAAGTGCTTATCCTGGTGGCTACAACCCCCGGATCTTCACTTTAGGTCAACTTCTCATTCATGTGAGATGAACTATTGATTCGTTGCTTTTACATAATTTTGTTTTATTGGGGTTTTTTGCACAAATAATATTTAAAAATGCATATATTTTGCATTAAATGATATGCATGTATTTCGTATGATAGCTATTATCCATGAACTGCATATACAACAATTATACGTGCATATACAATATAAATTAATCTACAAAAGCTACAGTGAACTAAAAACACACAATTGACAAAAATAGAAATGAAATAAGAACAACCGAAACAGAAAACATACTCATCTACAGCAAGAGGAACTACTGTCAGTTTTTATCAGAGTTGTCTCGCTTTCTCCGGCAGAGATCTGACTACAGGGAAGCTAGGTTTTAACTTTACTCCATGTTTGCATTAACTTTACTCCATGTTAGTGACAGGGTTGTTGAGAACCACTCCAAGCCTGAAAATATGTTGTTACCCTGCTTCACATCTGGATCTTCCCTATGGCCCCTTCCGCACATGCAAAATAATGCGTTTTCAAACCACTTCCACAACTGTTTGCAAGTGGATTTTGATATTCCACACAGCTTCAAAGACCACTGAAAGCAGTTTGAAAGTGCATTATTCTGCATGTGTGGAATGAGCCTAACTTTTGGCAGAACTTAATAAGATGCTTGATTACAACATGTAAGTGTTTAATTTCTCTTCACACCACCTTGCTCATCTCCCAATGTGATCCAGGCTCCTGGAATTTTGTATTCCTAGTCCTTATAGACTTGGTGCAATTACCAGACACCAACTTTATATTCAAGAGTAACGATCAAGGAAGAACAGGCAGCTCAGATCACATGCTTCGTGGGAATAAATTCAATCCCTGGAGAGCCAGTGTGGTGTAGTGGTTAAGAGCGGTGGACTCTAATCTGAGAACAGGGTTTGATTCCCCACTTCTCTACATGAAGCTTGCTGGTGACCTTGGGCTAGTCACAGTTCTGTGAGCCCTCTCCCAGACTTCTCTCAGTCCCACCTACCTCACAAGGTGTCTGTTGTGGGGAAGGAGTTTGTAAGCCGCTTTGAGACTCCTTACTGGAGAGAAAGGTGGAGTATAAGTCCAAGCTCTTCTTCATCTTCTATCTCTAGCTAAAGAATTTCAGGTTGCAGGGCTGGAAAACAAATTCTCATATTGTTGAAGGTTTTCATGGCTGGAAGCAACTGGCTGTTGTGGGTTTTCTGGGATGCGTGGCCAGAACAGCCAAATCTCAGGTCGAATCCCCACTACCGTCTTCGCCAGGTTTCAGAACACAAACTAACCAGGTTTGAGGTCGTTTGTGTTGTGAAACCTGGCTAAGACGGTAGTGGGGATTCGACCAGGGAGGTCATCCCTCAAACCTGGTTAGTTTGTGTTCTGAAACCTGGCTAAGACGGTAGTTGGGATTCAACCTCAGTTGGCATACAGAGGTATACTTTCACATTCCATTTAGTCATTATGGGTAACCACCATACATGGACGTAGCCTCATTTTTTTCTCTTTTAAAACCATTGAAGTTAGTGACTTCAACAAGTGACTTATAAACTGTGTGAAGTATTTTATGTCTTAAATCTAGTGCCAATCAACTTAACTTTGTTGAATCCAATGGTTGTTGGCAACCACATACTTTTCCAGCACCTTCTAACCTAGTAAACTTTTCTCAGAGGAGCTAGTTTATACATGTCCAAAAAAGGTCACATTTGTCTATTTCTTTGTCAATGACATGGCAAGCAAAAATGTGCCTATTTTTTATGTCTTGCTATTTACACACAGGGCAATTGTTTCAGGTTCAGCAATTTACTTCATACTGAACAAATTATAAACTGGTTGCATATGGGATGCAGCCACCTCAAAATTGCATCCATTCAAACTGAGTTACAGTCATAAAGAAGGAATTCCCAGATCAGCTTTTGCTTCCAGAACAATTTCTTATATGAGACTGAGATTTATCTAGCCTGAAGGAGTATTTGGAAGAAAATGACTAGGAAAGACAGTTCCGAGACGAGAATCTTAAGGATTAGTGGCTTATCTCCAGTGATGTCATCTCACAACACTCCAATGGCTCACAGGCTTTCTGCCTCTCGTAAGTATGCTATGTGTTCCATGTAATAAGAAGGCCAAAGCATTTCACAAAGTTATATGTAAAGGTGTGTTTCTCTGAGGTTTAATTCAGCTGCTGCCAAAACACGTGTGCCCACAGGAAGGCCTTAAGAACACCATGGGGGATAGAGATAGCAAGAATGCGGTGAAACACTTGTATTGGCTGCCTGCCATATTACACCACCACACTGAGAACTATTCCAGATGAAGAGGAATTCTGAAAGGAGTTTAGACCCTCCATCAAATGACAAGGCAGTGTATCAAACCAGCTCTTTGGGTTGGAGATCCTCTAGGGAAGGCTGCGAAGTACTCTACCAAATGTGCACAGTGGAGTATCAGCAGATGAAGTACATAATCTGCATACCACAAACGCACAATGGGGCTTGTTTAACACAGCCAGCCATGGCAACTAACCTTTAGTACCAAAAACTCTCAACACCCTCAGACAGCGCAGTGTTTGATTATGCTTGCATTTCATGTTCATTGTATCAATAGCTGTAACTATTTTGCAAAAATTGGATTGGGGGCGGGGGGGATTGCAGCCCAGAATCTTACATCATAAAATGATTTAAAGCTGTCAGCTCAACTGTGTCATTGGGCCTTTTGTACGCACGAGGTTGGAAAGAACCAAAAAAGACTAGACACGTTTTCTACAGCCTAACTTTCTCTGAGAACTCTTGTAGAGATGTGCCCAGACATTCAACAAGATTTTGGAGTCTCTCTAGACATTTCATAGAATAACATTGTGGGGTTTTTGTATTATACCATTTCAGATGCATTTGAATATAGGGATACGTTTCAATATTGACCCATGAACAGGCTCTCTGCATATTGGCTAAAAGGTTATGTTAAGCTTTACTCTCTGATCTGCTGTTTTTTTCTACATGCAGGCTGTCTCTAGCAGTCTGGCTACAGTCTATGGATAGCCCATCTGTGTACTATCTCATTCCACATAATGTATATAGCAACTCTTTCAATGAATTCAGTACCAAATAATGACTTCCATATGTGGAAATTGCCATAATAAAATACAATTTTCCTATCATTTCACTCTCTGCCCTTCTCAATTGGAGCAGCTTAGATCTTCGCCCAAGATTCCTTGAGCGATATATAAAGAACCATATATTGGTCCCAAGTACTTCCCTTAAGTACCTCTTACAACTGTTTGAGGAAGTCCTTGACTTGGTGGCATTCAATATTACCTGTTTACATCAATCATTTTGATTTATTTCTGCTCTGCAATTTAAGATAAATTGGGAGGGGTTTTTAAAATACTGTATTTATTGGAAACAACCTGCTGCTTCAAGGTGACCTGCTATAACTGAGCCCCCCCTGAAAGTTTTTATAGAAGATAACATCTGAAGCAGACGGGAGTCTAAGTGAAATGGTATTGTTGGCAGTGGTGTAATGCAGGGATCAGCAACCTTTACCACGCAAAGAGCCATTTGGACCCATTTTCCACAGCCCTGAAGATCTACTGAGCCGGACAGGCAGCTCCACATGGAGCCGCCTCCGGTTCGATCCCTCCACTCACCTTTCCTTCCAGCACTGCTCTGGAGGGACATGCCTACGCTACCCTCCAACCTCCAGGCCACGCGGAGCCACAGTAGAAGGCTGAAAGAGCCGCATGCGGCTCCGGAGCCGCAGGTTGCAGACCCCTGGTGTAATGGTTAAGAATGTTTTTATTGGGATCTGCGAGACCAAGGTTCAAATACTTACTGTGCCGCGGTCGCTTGCTGGTCGACCCTAGGCCTGACCTAATGCACAGGGTCGTTATAAAAACAAAATTGAGAAGCGAATGTTGTAAACTGCACTGGGTCAATGCTGGGGAGAAAGGATGGGTATGCATGAAGTAAATAATACTGGAATATTCATTAGCTTGGCAAATTCGGAAGGTTTCCCGTCGGTAATTTTAACTACACATCTTTAAGTCAATTAGATCCTTGATCATGAGCTCACAGCAATTAAGTCCATCAGGATGTAGTTGCCTTCTCCAAACAGTTCTCAAGGGCAATCTGATGTAGGGGCGTTTCCCCACTCTCGTCGATCCCCCCTATGCCACGCGCAGCATCCCTGGAGTACGCCCGGGCGTCCACAGAGCGCGTGGTCATCAAAAGGCGCCCTTTGCAAGAGTGCCAGGGATGCCGTGTGCTGAGGGGGTGTGACAGCAGCAGCGTCAGGGCAGCTGCACTGTCGCTGCCCCTCTCGTGGGGAGTGCCGGGGGACCCCGCGCTACTCTCCTCACGCTCAGGGCTTAAGGTAAGTGGGGAAAGGCCCTAGGATCTCCGTAAGCAGCATAGTCACAGTGCCCATGAAGTGCAGCTATCACATCAATCTTCAATGTGTAGTTATTTATTGAGGCATGAAAGAGTGTAAGTCTTAATAAGGTCAAGAGGAATTTGAACCCTTATCTGGTCTTGAACATAAATGGTCCTCAGAGATTGTCTTTGGGTAAGTGTCGCTGTGTTTGCGTTGGGGGGGGGGAGATAATTTTTGCTTCTCTGTGTTCCCATAGCAGATCACCTCTAATTATATTTGTAGAAGGCTACAGCACGATCTGGAGCAGCTCAACAAACAAGCAGCTTATACATATGACATGTCCCTGTGAATCTATTTCACATTTCCTCTCCTTTTCCTCAAGTGTTGCAATCTGTCCATACATTTTAGGGAACAAATGAAGTTCCCATTATGTCGGATTACAGGATAATATTAATCCAATGATAATGCACAAAAAAATCGAGCCTTGAGTGAATATGTGCTTACCTACCCGCTTACCTTCCCACTTACCGGTTTCTTTTGGGATTCCATCTTTCACCTTTGTCCTCTGACTTTTAAACTTAAAATATGGTCTTATTTGTAGACAGCTACACTCACATGAGCAGGGTCTTCTGTAAGTACCACCATTCAAATGACAAAACCAACAACCGCTCATATACGTGCATTCCTTGTTGTGGCCCCCACCTTTATGGAAAGCTTGCCTGATCAATTGTTTTTCGGTAAATTTCGGTCTTAAAAGACCTGAAAAATTGAGTTTCTTTTTTAAGCCGAATCCAAAAAATACAAGCCCTGCACAGTTGAATGTCCTTGCTTGTGAAGCCGGAACCAGTTTCGCAAGTGGGGCAAGAGGTTTGCCTGCAGAGGGCTGTCTGTGAAATCGAGAATCTCCCGACTCCACAGGCAGCCAGGAAAGCCAAAACATATGAAATTTATTCAGCCTTTTCAGAGCCAGACTTTTGGGGGCAAAACCCCTTCCCCCCCCCCAAAGTCAAAATGGCTTACTTGGGGCTTTTTTGTCATTTGGATTGACTGAATGATCAGCCCTATGCCTGATGAGGTTAGGAAGACTCGCCCCTCCTAGTTTTCTTCTAACTATGCAAATTAAATTATTTAGGAGAGGATTTTTTTACACAGGTTATAGGGTTGTACAGTAACAAAATCATTTAGAAAAGTGCCTTAGGGAAAGGATAGAGACTATATACTATGCTACTATGCTATATACTATGCCACCGGGCGTTTGGAGGGGACGACCGCTGATGTGCGCCCTCCTCCTTCCCCCCTTTTTTACGCTCTGGGCCCTTAATTTTATGGGGCCCTCAGCTTTTTGGGTCTGTTTTCCAGGGTGGGTTTATTACGTTTTATGAAGTTTTGTCGGATGCCGCTGTAATTTTATTTAATCCGCTGTTTTAATTGCGATTTTAATGTCATTGTTGTTATTATTGTGGTGTTCACTGCCCAGAGCCCTTCGGGGGAGGGGCGGTATATGACCTTAATGAGTTCCGCAGGGCCTGTAAGACTGAGCTATTCCACCGGGCCTTTGGAGAGACCAGCTGCTGATGTGGGTGCCCGAAACACTCTAAGGCCCACTGTCCTTCTCTCAAGAGGAGTTTTAAATAGCAGGATGCCATCTATTTTAATTGAGTTTGATAACTGAATGCTGCATTTTAATTCTTAACTTGTATTGATTTTGTTTTACCTGTTTGTTAGTGTTGTACACCGCCCTGAGCCCTCCGGGGGAGGGCGGTATAAAAA
Organism: Sphaerodactylus townsendi; assembly: GCF_021028975.2. Taxonomy (NCBI): domain Eukaryota; kingdom Metazoa; phylum Chordata; class Lepidosauria; order Squamata; family Sphaerodactylidae; genus Sphaerodactylus; species Sphaerodactylus townsendi. Next base: position 71,529,323 of record NC_059434.1, read on the forward strand.
TGAAATAAATAAATAAATAAATAAATGATTATAAATAAATAAAATAAATAAATACTCTGAACAGAACATATTTTCTGTTCCTATAAGTAAGATCCTGCTATGTGTAATTTTTGCATTTTTAACATTTCTTTAAATCCTTATGGTTTGTTTCAGAATTCTGCAATCTGAACCTCTTTGTATTGTTTACTGAATACACCATCCTGCCAACCACATTGACTTACACTGTGCAATCCGCCTTGAGTCTCATTGACAAAGGTAGACTATAAATATCAAAAAGAAATAAATGTAACTATTGTGTTAAGCAGTACCATCTGGTAGGAGCACTAGCATGTAGAAATGAATATGGGAAGAGATTGAGACGATCTATTCACAGCATGAATGTGCAGCTGCCACAAGCCGGTTCACATGATCAGCGGTGTAGAAAAATGGTGCAGTAGGGTCACATGATACGACATGTACATACTGACATGGTGTACTGACAGTTGCCTAGCTGCTTATCTTCTGTAATAATCATTGAAATGGTCCCCCATGCGCCACATGAGTGGTGTTAGGGACAGCAGGAATTTTCTGAGTTCACCCTCTTTGTACATTTGACTTTTCTAGCACCACTTTCTTATGATCCGTCTTTAAACATGATTTGGCAGAAAAAAACAGAGATAGTGTAAGTACCACATTCAGTGCAATTATGGAACTTAAGATGGAGCGCATGAACAAAAAACTCTCGTGAAATCCTTGAACCAAACTATTATTCCATTTTGTAGAAAAGGTGAGATTTAAAAACAAACGATCTGATAATCCGCCTCAATAAAAGGTTACAAAGAGGAGTTTTGGATTTATAGCCCACCTTTCTGTCCTGTAAGGAGACTCGTGGTTTACAAACTCCTTTTCCTTCCTCTCCCCACAATAGATATCTTGTGAGACAGATGGAGCTGAGAGAGTTCTGAGAGAACTGTGACTGGCCCAAGGTCACGCAGCAGGCATCATGTGTATGAGCAGGGAAACAAACCCAATTCACCAGATAAGAGTTAGTGGCTCACGTGGAAAAGTGGGGAATCAAACCCTGTTCTCCATATTAATCCACCACTCTTTACCACTATACTGGCTCTCTGAAAAACTAAAAAACAACCCTCCCCCGAGTGTTAAAATCACCAATGGCTGCTCTACGGGGTGAAAAGAGTTAAATACCAATGAAAATAATAAATAAGCAGATGTTTGCTAATAAGGAGTATCACCTCTAATGTAACAAGCTGGGACCTCAATGATTTCATTTAGAAATATTTCACCATTTTTGAAACTTCAGAAGGTAACGGTACTTTCCTCCTGTTTTAAATAGCTCAGAGAAGTCAGTGGTAGAGGTTCCCATGATTAGAACCAAAGGTCTCCTCAGAGGAATTTTAACACCCTGTTAATTAGTTGGTTTTGAATACAGGCTGTGCTCTCTCAGTTACTGCCATTTTGCCATCAGTAAAGTGTGATTTCCTAATAAATTTCCATCAAGCAAACTATTTCTGGTAACTCCCCCTAATTAACACTAGGCTGCTAATAATAAATTAGGCCTGTGTGTTTCTGATATAACCAAGATCTTGTCTGAGCACAAGATATTAACGTCCCCAGAAAGTAAAACTCCAGTCTAAATTAAGCTTTTGCTGGTTAAAAGGATTTATGTGTGCATTTTTTTTTAAAAAGTCTTTGAAGATCTTTAAACATGGTACATTTCAGCCAGAAAGCTTTTTGACTGAAAGATTTGTTCTATGTGGAGCAGTGAAAGGGGATTTATTGTGAAAACACACTGTTGAGTTTTAGGACTATAAATATTACACCAGATTACAGTTTCTTAATGAATGAATGACAGATCTCTTATTTTTGTTTCTTGGAGCATTTTAATGTTAAATTATATTGTGGGCTGACAGAAACCAACCCTCTGCTGTTAAAATGTTAAACATGGACTTGATGCATTTAAGAGTTTGGCTTCTGGAGTTTAATATACTGTTTGCAAATAGACTTGCATTTGTCTTTAATTGTAGTCTAAACATTTGAAGCAGGGGTAGGATTCCTGTAAACCTGCCTCCAGCTTTTTATAGAGTCATGTGCAGCATTCATTTCTTGTACAAACAAGGTAGAAAACAACAGCACATTCTCCTAGTCAAAAGATACCCACCTCGAAAGAATCTTATGAGGCTACTGTTATCATGAAGTAATTGACCATGTTACTATAGATGGTTAAGTATCCTAAGGTGAAATCAGAGAATGCTTTGTGCCAAGGCTAAATACAGTATCAGATAAACCTAGGCAAAGGGAATAGAATTACAGTTCCTATTTACCGTCTCTAGTTTACAGAGATCAGGCATCCATGCGAGCAACTCTATCAAATATTCTGTTGTACAGCCAAAATTGGGAAATCATACAAGCAGTAAAGCAAACAGAAATGGGCTAAGGGGCATTTCTGCTGAATAAGTTCTTGCTACCCTACAATGGCCTTCAGAAAATACAGTGAATTTTTAAGAAGTGAAACAAAATGAGCTCTGCAATTTCACAGACAATTTTTATTCATATACACATCATATCACTTCACCAGTTGTGGCTTTTTGTGTGTGTGTGTGTGAGTAACAGGCTCCAAAGGCAAAGCTGACAACAGAAATTACGCTTAAAAAGGTCCAAAAGTAGATGAAAAATGGCAGGAACCAAAAAGGAAATCAAAGCAAGCGTTTACAACAGCCCAAAACCTATTGTGTGAAGTCAAACAAAGCTCCAAACAATGACCTTAGAAATCAGCAGATGTCTCCAGAGTGCCATCTTCTCATTCCTGATCCATGCTATGAGAATCACAAAGTGCAACAGTCCCTACTTTTTAATTTAGTTGAGTACCAATTAAACTTTAAAATTATCTGAGAATGAGAATGCTTTTCTAATTGCAACATCCAAAAATCTCTCTCAAGCTATCTTGATTTCATACCTTTAACCATTCCCTTGCTAGTTTGATTTTCAATTCTACCTTCTAAAGCAAGTTGCATATTTTCCAAGATAACCATTTATAAAAACACATACAGTCCTTTTCTATTTTACTTTCCAGCCTTCATAATAACATCATCACATCTGCAGAGTACTAAGGTGGTAGGATTGCTCAAAGTTTAGGCTCTCTACTCTCAGGCAACTGATCCTTAAACATTATTTTGCAAGTTTTAAACTTCTCAGTGAATAAGTGGTCAGTGTTTACTTTGCTACATTTAAATAATGATAAAAAAACTAAGAGTCTAGAGGGTAAATGATCAGATTCTAAGAATAAAAGAGAATGAGATTACATTTTTGAATAGCGCTAAACCTCCCTCTCAAAAAATATTGAGATACAACGCTGGGAGTAAAAAATTTGGCTAACACTATAAGAAGCATGACATGAAAAGCGAACTCTGTAAATTCTCTTGATTGCTAGGAAGTATCTGGGATTCAAGTGTGTCCATATTTGCACTTGACGAGATTATGAGGCCGTAACAGATTATAGATGTTGCTATTTCAATTTATTTACCAACAACCATTTGCTGTTTACTTACATGGAACATGTTCAGGCATTTGGTAAGCCAGTTATGAACATTACCTTATCAAGAGGGAATAAGAATGCTCCACAATTTTTCCCCAAAGTTAAAACCAAGGGCAGCTGTCCTGATAACTTGGCTGTGGGCCATACAGGTGATTGATTACATGAACATGTAATTATTTGCTCCATAGTCCCCTGTATACAGGTAAGAAAATCCACAAGCAAACTGTTTGGCTGGGGAAATGAGTGTGCTATTAAGACATGGCCAAATGCAGATACCTGCAGGTCAGCTTTGGCCTAATACTTTGTGCTATCTTTTAAAAATGACATTCATTTCATGCTTCTGAAGTAGAAAAGGTGGAATATTTATATGTAATAAACAGTTCACTGGATGACGTACAGTCTTCTCTTCTGTAGCAACTCTTCAAAAATGTTCAAGAACAAAGGCAACGTGGGTAATTTTTCCTTCACCAAAACAATGATCCCATCTTTTTTAAAAAGGAATTTAAAGCTAACACTATCCAATTGATTTGGTCCTGTCTACTACTTCATAAATTCTTCTGGGTTAAAGATACTCCGACCATCATCCATATAAAGCATTCAACACATATAGTGTTGTTGTTTGGAAGATCAACAAGGTCTCAGAGACAGCAAGAATTATTTGTCCATATGGGATGATCAACTACTCACTGGATGGGATAAACAAGAATTTTGAAGAAATATTACAATATATATAGTCTTTTCTTGTTTTTCCCATCAAAACTGAGAAATACTCTGCATTCTGTAACAATGTTATTTTCCTGTCTCTGGAGAAACCAAGGACCAGAGACAGGTGACAAGATATAGCAACACATATCTACAGAATATGTCAGATAAGCAAGCAACAGGTGTATTAAAAAGATATGCCAACGTCATTAACAATTTTATAACAAAGACAGCTATCAGAAAGACCTATGAAAGAAGAAAATGTTCATTCAGTATTTATTGTGCAAGAATGCAATGTGATTTTTGCATCTAAGGTAGCTGAAACTATTTCTTTCCCACCATTCCCCACTGTATTTATTACCAAAAGTAGTATTAAATTGTGCACACAGTAGATACAAAAATGTGTAAAAAAAGCAAGATTCTCTCCCCTCCGCGGCCTTCTTTTTGGTACTTCTGGCTATATTTTAGAAGTAGCTGACTCACAAGTTCTTTCTTAAGCGTTCTTTTCCACTAGTCTCATTAGTGTGCAGAAGCTGAGTTACTTTTTTACAAAACAATGCAAAAAGGCAAGATTTTCTATACTGTGGAATTTAAAAGAATTAGCTTTACTTGGCACTCTCTAAAACTCCAGAATCACTTCTATCACTGATCTTACATTGGCTACAGTGGTTACAGGTTGTAATTTTTTTGAGAAGTACGATACATACCAATTATATTATCCATGGCAGAATACCCTTTCTTTGTCCTGAGAAGAACCAATGAACCCATGTGTGGTTCTTTCATGTCTATAATTAGGAATCATTTTACCCATTTGTGGCCCTTAATTGTACATCCAAATTATGCTACAAAATCGATTAGGTAACATTTCCTGATGTAAAAATGCAAGTGATTACAAAGGTATGCTGTCAATAAAAGGTCTGCTTCTCTCTTTCTGACATTACTAAGTCAAGTCACCTTAAATACTCCCAGTTTTATTAGAGGGAAGGTTAAAAGCCTGATTTCCCCTCATCCTATCCTTGCTTCTCTACAGTTGAAGACGTCTACATAAATACATTAGAAAGCCTATTGAAAACCAACACCCGATAGCTTTCCTTTCCTGTCACTATGTTTGTTTTAGGAATGGTGCTTCAGATGTTCACTGAGTGGGCATGTTTCTTGCAGAGGGGTTTGTCCTTCTTTGAGAAGAAAGTCTGGCCCTCCAAACTCTCACAGCATATCTGAAATGACACCAAAAATCAATTATGCTTCTCATTCCATGTTCAGATACATTAAGTTATTCTGACACAGGGTTACCAAGGTGGGCTCTGAACCTCTACTGGGAATTAGAATCAATCTTCAGACTACAGAGATCAATCCGCTTGCAGAAAATGGCTGCTTTGACAGACTCTATATAGCAGCACAGCCTCGCTGAGCTCCCTCCCAAAATTTCAACCTCCCAAAGCAACACCCCCAAAGCTCCCAAAATTTCACAAGTCAGAGCTTCTACTAATAATCATACACATATTCTACCTAATAATCATACACATACTGCATGCTCTTGATTAACTGGTTGGTGGTTTTTTCGTAGTTGTGATTTTGTTCAATATTTAACTTGGCGAATCATGTTGGGTTTTCCTAGACACGAGCAGTAGTGACTGAAGCTTAAACTATACTTATTAATAATCAATACTTTCAGAAAATGGGATGATGAACTATATCTTAATTGGTTGTGGTGGGTTTTCTGGGCTGTGTGGCCGTGGTCTGGTGGATCTTGTTCCTAACGTTTCGCCTGCATCGGTAGCTGGCATCTTCAGAGGTGTATCACAGAGGGAAGTCTGTTACACACTGTCCCTTCCTGATACACCTCCCTCTTCGCTCTGTGATACACCTCTGAAGATGCCAGCCACAGATGCAGGCGAAACGTTAGGAACAAAATCCACCAGACCACGGCCACACAGCCCGGAAAAATCTACCACAACCAGTTGAATCCGTCTGTGAAAGCCTTCAACAATACCTCTTGATTGGCTAAGACAAAAGGGAAAGGTAACTGCAGCAATGTGTCATGATCTGAGCAACTTCAGACATTCATCTCAAGTGGCAATAGAGGAAGAATGAGTACTGGTTCTGGAGGGTCTTCCAGGCTTTGTGGCCGTGGTCTGGTGGATTTTGTTCCTAACGTTTCACCTGCATCTGTGGCTGGCATCTTCAGAGGTGTATCACAGAGAAAAGCCTGTTTCTCTCCGATACACCTCTGAAGACGCCAGCCATAGATGCAGGCGAAATGTTAGGAACAAAATCCACCAGACCATGGCCACACAGCCCGGAAAACCCTCCAGAACCAGTTGAATCCGGCCGTGAAAGCCTTTGACAATACAAAGAATGAGTAATTCATATGTCTTGTGCAAAGGTATAGTCACTTTGTGTAAAGGGTAATAAATATCATGACATATGGGATACAAACATCATGATATGCGGGATATACACAGCCCCTTTGTACTGGACTTGAAATTCACCTGAAGCAGTTCCAGTTTCCTAGCCCTCAAAGATCAGGAGATACTGGGCAGAAAATTAAGAATATTTTGAGATGATGAGAAAAGAAGTGGTGCAGAGAAAGAAAAGAGCACAGTTGCTTTTATGTGTCAACCCAGAATACATCTACAAGCTGCCCTGGATAAACTGGCCAATTGTACCTCCGGCTGGAGCAGGTCTGGCTGGGCCCACAGCAACAACCTAAGTGAAGAAGGCTACGATGCACTCGTGTTTAACTTGCTCAAGTTTCTATTTCAACTAGGATATAAACTTCTGGTGTTTAGCAAGTGTCTGAAGTCTTCCCAGGTAGCACGAATAAGAATGATTAAAATATGTTAGGAACACACTGTTGTGATCCACGCCAAGTAAATCTTTGGAAGGAGCCAAAAAAATCTTACAATAGAGAATGGCTGTCCAAACACCTGTAAAAAGTTGTCATTTGTGCGTGCCATGCCAATTCAAGGGCATTTCTTCAGTAACGTTCATCATAGTCAGGTTAGTACAAGCACCGCTGTCATGCATACGGCTTTAAAAAAAAAAGTTCAATATAGTTTTTATACTTACTGAGCACACAAAGCAGGTATCGTGCCAGGTGTGGCCCAAGGCTTCCAGGAACCTGTCTCCAGCTTCAATAGGGAATTCGCAGCCATGGCACATGGTACCAAAAAGGGCGTAATAATCTAAACACCACAAATATGGGCAGTTAATAAAATGTCTTTGCTTGGAAAACACAAAACAATCCCTTGAAGCAGAATAATTTCATCATCCGCACTGACTGAGACCAACATGGAAAAGATGAGACAGTGTCAAGACAGGGTTGTTGAATCCAGCCAGGTTTTTTTTTTCCACTCAATCTTGCCCAATTGCCCTTCCCTGCAACAGCCCCCCACCCCACGTGGTTTTTGTGCATTCAGGTCCCATGATCTCAAACAAAGCGCTTTTGATACTAAAAGAGAATCTCTCCTTCCTTTTTCATCATTAAAAAAAAGGGTTGGATCCAACCCATATCTAAAGATGTGATAATAAATCCTGCCACTTCCATATACATACACACCCCGAACTTCTCAATGATACGGCCTTTCAACTTTTTCGTTGTCCCTCATTCTCTATTTACCATTTATATTGTACAATGTCTTCCTCTCTTTCATTTTATCTTCACAACAACCTTGTCATATAGGAAGGCTGGAAATGTATGAGTGGTCCAAGGTCACTGTGATGAAGTTGTCCTGTGACTGTATTAGAAGAAGTTACACCGGCCTGTTAAAAAGTAAGGCTTGAAGGTTCTGATCCAGGCTGAACATCTCTGAGCTCAGGGAGGCAGAGAAAAGGCCTGAAGGAACGGTGCCATTCAGCTGAGAAATATCTGCGTTGAACGTTTTATTATTTTCTGTTTTTATTCTCAAATGCTTTACTCACTTTGGCTTCTCTGAGGATCAAAGGATTTTAACAGGCTGGTGTGACTTCTTCTAATACAGTTACAGGACAACTTCATCACAGTCACCCAGAAAGCCTCCATGGTAGAGTGGTGATTCAAACCTGGCTCTTCCACCTCCTAGTCCAGTGGTTCTCAACCTTCCTAATGCGGTGACCCTTTAATACATGTTGTTCCTCATGTTGTGGTGACCCCCAACCCTAACATTTATCCATTTTACAGATGGAGAACACTGATGCAGAGAGTCTTAGGCAACCCCTGTGAAAGGGCCGTTCGACCCCCAAAAGGGTCCCGACCCCCAGGTTGAGAACCACTGTCCTAGTCCAACATGCTAATCACTGGTCTACATATCTATATATTAGTCATAAGTAATTCACTTTGCTCATATTCCTTCCACTTTAGATTCTCTCCACAAAAGTATCAACACTGATTTCAGCTCAATTCAATATTATCATAAACAGGCAAAGTTGCCTTATACTGAATGAGATCCTTTGTTCAGCAAGGTCAGTATTGTCCACTCAGACTGGCAATAGTTCTCCTGTGTCTCAGGCAAAGGTCTTTCCCATCCCCTACTACCCAATCCTTTTAACTGAAGATGACAGGTGTTGAACCTGTGACGCTCTGTGCGAAAAGAAGATGCCATCCTACTGAGCTCTGAACCCTGTTCAATTCTACAGTTCAGTTGCAGATTGCAGTAACATGCATTTGTGTTATGTATTATACACCCATCCATATCTACATGTAAAGCTCAATAGAACCTTGAAGGACACCTATGCAGAGAGAAGAATGTGGCCACTGACGTCTCTGAAGTAGAGGACCAATACTGATGAGGCAGCATCCCTGAGTTTGCTATACCTTATATATGAAGGTATAGAAGGAAGTGGTGTAATGGAAAGAGCACTGCAGGAGCCCAATTCTGATCAGGACCACAGTGGCACTGGGGGACGCGGAGTGGCTGCTGCCCCCCTCCCCCGGTTGCCATTTTTCCAACCTATCTTGTCTATTTGGCCCTTAGTCTCAAAAATTATAGCAGGATCACTCCTATTTCTCCAGCTACCTATATTAACTCATGGTCTGCTCCTCTGATCCAGGCAAATAAGGGCGGCCAATCTGACAATGCAGTCTAAAAGAGGATTATATTGTAGGTGGCACAACACCTCTATTTAGCCCATGAAGAGACCACGCTGCATGCATACCATGCAGCTCCTGCTTCTTTGCTGTATCTTTGACAACAACCTACGACTTCCTTAAACGTTCAAGTGCACCTTTCTTTCTCAGCTGCCAACTCGGTCTGACGCTCATGTGGAAGCTACTCAAAGACCTTACCAAGCTTTGTGCATGAAGTCTGGTATTGCCCGGTATTCCCCCAAACATGTTTGTTTTAAATACAACAAAAGCCTTCCCTTCTCCATTTCATAGTATCAAACTGAAAATGGGTGTGGGCCTATTTAACTTGGCTGCCATTTACAGTTCCAAGAAGTTTACAAGCTTTCCTGCAGGAGACAGAAAACAGTAGCTGAAGCAGACAGAAAAGCTTCTGTTTTTCTTTCCCTTTCAGCTCCAGACAACACAGTGAAGACATTTTTCTCCTGCCGCATTAACCATGGTAACGGCAGCCTGAAGTACGCCATGCATAAAAATTTATGACAGACAGATCAGCAATGTGCTGTTCTCAAACCCAGGGACCCAACTGCAGTGTCCGGCTCCATGAAAACCACCTGAAATTCAACTGAATAGAAACCTACCACTACGGATCAATGGAAGAAAAACTGAATACTTTAGCGTAGGAAAGCCTATTTCTTTTCTCCTGGGCAGTTTTATCACCACTGCAGTGCTGGATCACAAAGTCTGTACTCCCTTTGTATGAAAAATGAACATGTACTCTTAAGTATCGCCACAACTTTAGAGCTACATATCACTGTGCTATTCTGAACCCAGAAGGCTGGGCCCATCGGTTTCACCTGTAGGGTTTCCTACATGGCTTACATTTATTTTTAACTTGCCTGAAAAAGGCCACATAGCTGCACAGACTTGCAGAAGTACGAAAAACACCAGATTGCACAGAGGTTGCATATTCCTCTAATGCTTCTTGCTCCATGCCCCCCCACCCAAATATCTCAATTTTCTCGAATGAGGACCTTACATTTACAGAAAGTGACAAAAACAAGTGAGGCTGGGGGCTCTTGTGTGTTAAGAATCACATTTTGGTCCTCATACGACCGACATACAGTATGTCAATGTTTGGGTTTTGGCCCACAGACTAACCTGCTTTTGTGGTCATGGTAACACCTACCTGTCTCACAGTAGGGATCACCATCTTCCAAATGGAAAACATTGTTCCGAATGGGCTTGCGACAGGACACACAAACAAAACAGGAAACATGCCAGGTTTGCTTCAAGGCATTTATTACTTCCTAGTGGAGAAGGAGATGGGTGAGAGAACACTGGTCATCACAGGATTCTGACAAGATAAATAAAGTGATTGTTTATTAAGAAACCCTGCCTTACATCAACCAAGAAACCTTCTGCAATTAAAAAGCAAGACAGAACCCCATGCTGAATATGTAGGTTGTGAATACAGTCCTTGTATGAGCAGTCTGTTCAATACAAGTTAAAATTTGGGGGGGGGAAACACCCCTAGATGTCTGGTTGCTGGGGTATCTGAACATTTAGCAAGATCACCCATGGATTTGAATATTTTTGATCAAACAAAGCGCGCCAAGCCACTCAACATCTGGGGCTTGCTCCTAGGCCAGTGGTTTCCACCTGGGGGTCGGGACCCCTTTGGGGGTCAAACAACCTTTTCACAGGGGTCGCCTAAGACTCTCTGCATCAGTGTTTTCCATCTGCAAAATAGAATAGAATAGAATAGAATAGAATCTTTATTGGCCAAGTGTGATTGGACACACAAGGAATTTGTCTCCGGTGCATATGCTCTCAGTGTACATAAAAGAAAATACATTTGTCAAGAATACATTTGTCAAGAAGTTCATGGATGGATAAATGTTAGGGTTGGGGGTCACCACAACACGAGGAACTGTATTAAAGGGCTGTCGCATTAGGAAGGTTGAGAATCACTGTACCTAGGAAATCCCACATGTATTATCAGTGCTATTATCACCTGGAATTCCTCTGTAGGGACTATTTGGTCAGGCGCAATCATTGCCTACATAGTAGTAACGGCTAAATTATTTTATGTGTGCGTGAATGTTGTGAATGTTCAACGTTGTTTTAATGTATTTTAATGTTTTAATGTCTCAGTAGATAAATGCCCCTTTTTACTAACTCTGTAATTTATAATGCCAATAAAGGCTTTGGAATTGAAATTGGATTTCATCTGTATCCGATGACTTACTACCTACTTAAATTATGGTGAAGACCCAACAAAGGGAGCTGAATTTTCAACTGATTGTTTGCAGCTTTCTGGGCACTTTATTCCTTTCCAATGGTACAAAACAGCCTGTTTGGGTCTCATTCTCTCGTGTCTTTGCCACATCACTGTCAAGCAAGTAATTTTAAAAATTACAGTTAATTCAGTCACAAATTAGATACATCATTTATTAACAAATGTGTTTGTTTTTTTAAAAATCATACTATTCAGTTTTTATCCACGTAAATTAGATTTTCACCATTCACAAGGGACCAATGCAAATGGAAAAACCTGCAAATATTGGGGGGAAGGATTTTGTTGCCTCCTAAATGAAACAATCAAATTTCCTGCAAAATTTAACAATGAAATTATTGTGATGATGGTGCCATAAAGAAAAGATTCTGGAGACAGAATCATGTGATCGGACCACAGACGGTGAACAAGTGTCATTGTGAATCCCAAAACCAAAAATAATGAAAGTGTACTGTAGTCACCTTGAACAACAGCACCAAAAAAGGCAAGGTATATATCAGTGGTTCTCAACCTTCCAAATGCCACGACCCTTTAATACAGTTCCTCATGTTGTGGTGACCCCCAACCCTAACATTTATCCATTTTACAGATGGAGAACACTGATGCAGAGAGTCTTAGGTGACCCCTGTGAAAGGGCTGTTTGACCCCCGAAGGGATTCCGACCACCAGATTGAGAACTGCTGGTATATATGTTTCAATAAAATAAATATATTGTTGAAGGCTTTCACGGCCGGAATCACTTGGGTGCTGTGTGGTTTCCGGGCTCTATGGCCGTGTTCTAGCAGCATTCTCCGTGTTCTAGCAGATGCAGTGTTCTAGCAGATGCAGGCGAAACGTCAGGAGAGAATGCTGCTAGAACACGGCCATACAGCCCGGAAACCACACAGCACCCAAAATAAATATAGTTAATTATATGAATAGCTGCCAATCTGTTTTTGGAGGGTGGGGGAAGTAAAACAGGTTTAAGAGGTGTTTGAGCCTTTTGCAGATCAAACAGAATCAGTGATCGGTTCATGTCTGATTGTCACAATTGAACATGATAGATTTCACCACCGAATAAATTTGTTGTGGAATGCTGACAATCTGCCTGTACAAATGACTCAAAGCCTGTACAAATGAACTACAGGACCTCGCATTAAATATTGTGAAATACTGTGTGAAAATTTTTAGTAGCGTGCAGATTTTAGATTTCAGTCAATTGGTCAGTCCTCATGGTTCATCAAGACTCAATTTTGCTATTTCTTCTTACCCCAAGTATCTTCCTCTGACATCGAGCACATTCAGGGGCAAAGAACTTCTCATAGCACCCTTCACAATAAAACATTCCTTTCTCCTCCACAAAGCCAATGTACGCCATGGAAGTTTTGCAGTGGGCACAGTTAAACTCCTCCGGGTGCCAAGATTTCCCCAAAGCCACCAGAAAAGGTCCTCTGTTCATAAATGAAAATAAAGTTACCAAATGCTATAGAATGCAAAGTGGGAAAAGATTAAAAGGATGCACTGCTATTAAGAAACATTTCAGCTTTATTAAGGTATAGCATGTACTTAATTAGTACAGCATTATAAAAACAAAATGGACTATTAAACAATTTACAGAGGAAATGGTACAAAATGAAATAGAATTTAATTTTTTTTTTTAAATTAAGGTTCCGGATGCTAATTTTGCCTGCCTTGATATGATGGGTTGAATCCCTGCTTCTTGCAAAACCAATTTGCAAGTGGTGAGCCTGCTGAAGAAATTAAACACTGAAGATATTGGAGCACAGTGTTATCCAGCAGGCAGCAGAGACAAGTCACTACAGGAAGATGAAATCAAAACCAATCTGAGAATGCAAGTTATTAAACACTCAGGAAAGAGGCAGGGAGCCTGTTGGAAACAAATTACATTCAAAACCAAATATGAAACAGCCACATGCATTTAATGCTAAGCTTCACCTTGAGGTAGATTTAACAAAATTGTTTTTAAAACTGAAATGTTTTATTTCACAGCAGAACACAGGAAAAAAGTTAACAGATCAAAAGAACTGTATAATCAAAATTGCTGCAGTTTCTGATCACAGTCAAAGACATTCCTATACCAGCATAGCTAGCTGAACATTCTTGGAACAGTTTGGAATCATAGTTGAATTTGCTTTTAGTGAACTTCAACCAAATTTATTTACAGATTGACTCATATCTATTATCAAGATTTGGTTTAACCAGATCCCTCTACCAAAGTTGAAGGCTGCTATTTTAAAAAGTCTAATCCAGATTTGTACATAAGTGTGTTAAAATGACTGGAGTGTTTTTTTCCCCATTGATAAAACTGGCACCAAGTATGTGTATTTGACCCTTTGACCAATTCCTTAGAATGCAGGGGAGAGTTTTATTTTGAGGATTCTTTCCTGCACCTTTAATGAAATTGGTGCATTTTGGAAACGCTCTCCTCTACTTCTGACTACCTATTACATCTTGAACATTAACCTAATCTGATACCTCTTCAGCCCCTGTGGAAGTACATTTTTATATCAATGCCCTCTCAGTTACGCAGAGATTAAATGCAAGTTCTTATGTATAAAGTATTCACTTCTTCTCACTGGTTACATGAACACTACTCTTCACACCCCTGAAACACTCCGATGCCTAGAAATTCTAATATTAGAACTGACCCCAAATAGGTATTGATGACCATAGTTAACAAGAAAGCTACTCCTGTTCCAAACATGCAAATCAACTTGCACTTTTTTTCATGAACCTTACACTCACAGACAGTTCTGGCCCAAAAGAAGCAGAAATAAAAGGCTTTTTTGGGTGTAAAAGACCGTTTATTCAGACATCTTAGAAAGCTCACGTACACGCAGTGGCAGGAATAAGATCTCCCGCCAGAAACACAGGTTATAACTCTGTCCATCCCATCCCCCCTCCGTTCCCATGGGAACGGAGGTCTCATCTCCCTCGCAGAGATAAGGTCTCCGCCGGAGAAGCTGGCCCATCGCCCGGGCTGTGGAATGTAGTCAAGGCCAGGCGGCTGACCCGCTCATCAATACCATTGAATTCTTTACACTCTGCCTCCCTTAAAAAAGACCCCTCCCCCCCAGGTTTGTGCGGAAAGGCGCGGTGGAAAGCAGAAATGAGGGCGGGGGCGTCAATATTTTCGGAATAAATCCATTGATTATACCCAGAGGAATACCCCATCCGCAAGAGACTAAATATTGTAAGAGTTTGCGATTAAAGAGTCCAGGATACGCCAATTTAAGTAATGCTTGTGGCCATCAATAATGAGTCAGGCTCTCCGGGCGTAGTCGTGCCAGGCATCGAAAGCGAGGAGCCTCCTTGAGTAAACTGGAATGGAAGACAGGATGAATGTTACTAAGAGAGTTAGAGCAAATCCACCGGGCAGTGACATCATTAATCACTTTAGTAATCTGAAAAGGTCCTACCATCTTTTGCCTAGTTTTGAAAATTTATGCACGCTTCTGAGGATCTTTGGTAGACAAATACACCCAGGTTTCACACGCAGAGGTCCAGCGGTGCTTATCCGCTTGCAGCTTTTGGGAGTCTTTAGCCTGTTGTAAGGCAGTCTGGACCATTTCTTCACGTCAGAGATGAAATCCATTGCTGAAACTCGGAGGGATCAATGCTCCAGGTAAAGGCGGCAACGCTGGTTTTACCGACATCCCTAAGGGCCTTTTTTTTGTACTGCTATGAACCGCATTGTTATAGGCGTACTCTGCAAACGGAATTAGCCTCGCAGACCAATTGTCTTGGTGGTAGTTGGTGTAACAATCCGCTATACTGCTCTTAGGTTCTGTTCTCGTTCTCTCCTAATTCACCGTCACTTTGAAGGCGTGGTAGGGCGGCAATCGCCCGGCTGCCCCAACAACCCTAGAAAAGCTTTCCAGAACTTTGAAATGAATTGGGGCCGCGTTCTTAGCGGGCGTCGAGGTAGACGTAAACATGCTGAATGAACAGACGCTAACTTAGGAGCGGAGGGGATGGAAGCGTATGGAATGAAATGGGCTTGTTTAGAAAAATAAGTCCACCACCATGAACAACTGCGTGTTGCCATGACTTTCTGGCAAATCTGGTAATAAAATCCATGGAGATGACTTCCCAGAGGCGGAGGCCACCGAGAGAGTTTCAACAGACCATGCGGGTTTTCGGAACGTTCTTGGCTTCTGCACAAACAGAGCAACCTTTTAATATAATATCGTCTTCAATGTCCTTATAGCATCGCGCTAGCCACCAGAACTGACGGGCGGCCAAATGCAGTCTTTAGAAAGCCAAAATGTCCAGCCGAGCGGGCACTCATGGTTGCCTCGGCAGAACCTGCTTACGGAGGGGGGGAGTATCGCATCAACAATCCCCCCCGCCGGCCAAACCATTCTCCAAGCGCAATTGGGAAAGTCACCTTCCTCCGCCGGAGGTTCGCTGCGCAGTCCCCGCCCGAGTTCCCGGCGAACCAGGCTGGGAATGGGCGGAGAAGGAGGAGTGGATGTCTGAGATCGGTGACAGCCAGCCCAATTGGGAGGGGAGAGGACAGTGCGCCGAATGTCCCATAAGGCAGCTCCACCCCCTCGTAGAAGCGAGGCTATCAGCTAGTTATTGGTTTCAGGAAAAAATGGACAGTGAAAGAGAAACGAGAAAAGAAATGGCCCAACGGCTAAGTCCACATCTTGAGGGGGGTGGAGAGGGACCAAGTTCTTGTGATCCCACCAAACTTGAAAGGTGTTTAGCCCCTCCAGCCAGTGCGGCGTCCAAGTGGAGAGTGCTACTTTTGATGGCCGCAGTCTCTTTATCCCTTAAGCAGTCCAGTTGGAGTTCAGCACCGAGAATTTCTTTGATAAATAAGCACACGAACCAGCCTATCATCTTTATTTCTTCTGCGTAACAGGGCTGCCTCTGCGCTTTGTCCGAGGCATCCACGTGAACCACAAGCGGGAGAGATCTGGGTCAGGGTGCTTTAGGATAGGTTCGGTGGTAAAGCAGATTTTAAAAGCTGAAAGGCCGTCTGACATTCTTCAGACCAGGAAAGGGGGGGCCCCGGGCTTGGCGGTCAGTGGATCTTTACCTTGGCGTAAGAGTCTCGCGTAAGAGGTCTGTGAGAGGGAGAGTTAGTTCAGCGAATTGGGGTATAAAGTCACGATAGAAATTAGCAAAACCTAGAAAAGATTGGAGTTCTTTTCGGTTGGTAGGGGCAGGCCATTGGAGGACTGCATCAATTTTAGCAGGATCCATTTTAGGCCCTCGAGGCGAGATCCGTAACCTAAATAGTCAATAGAGGTTTGGTGGAAACAGCACTTGGAAAGTTTGGCAAAGAGGAGTTGTTTCAATACGCCCCTAACCAATGCTTCATGCTCCTCCATGGTTTCAGAATAAATTAAAAGCGTCATCTAAGTACACCACTACTCCCTTGTACAATAAATCATGGAGAACTTCGCTGATAAGGGCCATAAAGCTCGGGGCCCTACTTTAAATCCCAATGGCATTATTAAGTATTCAAACTGTCAAACTTAGGTTAAATGCAGTCAAGTGTTCATAGCCTTCAGCAATTCTGACCCTGTAGTAAGCTTCTCTCAAGTCCAACTTAGTAAAGATGCGTCCCTTGCCCACGCGTCTAAAAGGTCCTTGATTAAAGGCAAAGGGTATTTGTTGGACAGGGAGACTGCATTGAGTCCTCGGTAATCTGTGCAGAGCCGTAAAGACCCATCTTTCTTTTTTACAAACAATACAGGAGCAGCATGTGTGTGTTTGGTAGCCCGTCCAGATGAACCCGCGAGGTGCTCTTGTCTAAGAAGGCACGGTTCCTTCTCTCATTGGGACTCATGTAGATTCTACCTTTGGGCAGTTGGCGCTCTGGCAGTCAGTGTCTCTATGTGGTGGCAACTGAGCGCATTCTTGCTCCTGAAATACTCTCGCTAAATCTTGAGTACGCGGTGTGGAATGCCGGTAGAATCGGAGCAATCGCTGATGAAGCCAGGGGTGAAGCTTCAATTCATGTGTTCACCGCAGGGAGGGTCAGTGAATTCTAAGATCCTTTTCCTTCCAAAGGAATTTTGGTTCATGCAACAACAACCATGGCATGCCCAGAACTATGGAATGTTTGGCCACTGGCCAGAATAAAACTAATTTTCTCCCAATGGTGTGGCGAGCGAGAGAACCGTTGCGTTTTGAACTGGGCGGTCCGTCGCTTCCCGGAGAGGACTGCCGTCCATTTGGGTGAATGGTATGGGCTTAGCCAGGGGGACTTGGTCTAGACCTAGCTCCTCCGCCACCTGGGGCCGCATTAAGCAATGGGAGCAGCCAGAATCAACAAGGGCTGAGGCTATAATAATGGCGTATGCTTAGCGGGGTTGGCCAGAAATGCTTGGATTGTAATGAGCGTCCGCCGCCTGGAGTCTTAAATCCCATGTCCATGGGGTTGAAGAAAGGCAAACAGCTGCTTCCCCTCCTCTTCGATGACTGCCTTGACGAGCCCGCTGAAGAGGCCCGGATTTGCGCAGGCCTACAGATGGGGTGCGAAGGCGGCGGGCGGTTGGCTTCTGTTTTTCGGCAGTTGGCGGCTAGATGACCTGGTCCTCCGCAGTAAAGACACAATCCCAGTCGGCGACGGCGCTTCGGAGGTGGTCTTAGCGGCTGGGCTTGGTTTGTGGAGCGAAAATATGCTCATGGGCGGCTCTCCGCATCGATAGCCGCATTCCGCTTAGACGCCACCTGGGATCCACCAATTCCTAATCAGCAATGGTGCCGGGGACCAATTAAAAACACCGCTTCCGCCGCCCGTCAGTCGACAGCATCCGAGAAGTATTCACATTTCCTGGCGCGCCAGGCCACTCAGGAGGGAGTCGAGCAGCCGCATCTAAATTCACGGGCAAATTCTGCAAACGAAGCGGCGGTCTTTGCTGAATAGTTTTGATGGATGCGGATAACTTTCATTTCCACCGGATCTTGGAAGCGAGCCCTTAAGGCTTGGAGGAATGCCGGGCACCGTAGTAGTATCTTCATCTTGCAGGTTCAAAAGAGTCACAAACCAGTTGCAGCCCCATCCAGGACTGGATCGTCCGTTCGCCAGACCGGGTATAAATCGTCATAGTCCTCCATGTGGGCATCGAGTTGCAAGATGAAGTAGGGAAGTTTGGAAGCGTCCCATCGAAGTCCGGCAGAGTATTGAGGTTCGTAGTATCCCCTCTCCACGGCCTTTGGCGCCGCAGGGGTCGTCACGTTGCGCGAGGTTGAGCAGGTTGAGGCAGCGGTTAGCGCAGGGGGGCCCAATCGGTGGAGGTATCAGTCCGCTGGTGCTGCTGGCGTTCGGTGGGAGCCGGTCCTTGAAGGTGGCGGGACCCAGCAGCCCCTCTGGCCTCGCCGTACCAGTGACAGCGTAGGAACCTGTTCTGCTGTCCTGGTCCGTCTTCAGTTCCCTCTCCAAGGCAGCCAGCTCTCTCTCCTTAGCGAAGTCAATGCATCCTGGTGCATGCAAAGCTGCCTTCTCTCGTTCCAATTTAGCCAGTTCGTCCGTTGAACAGCTGCAGTAATTTCACTTTGTGTACGCGAAGGCCTGAACACTTTCGCGTTGACGCTGTAAGTTCAGTTTGGAGTGTTCCAGGACTTAACATGGACTGATAGATTCTGGCGCATATTGCGTCGCGATCTTTGGCACGGTCAATTGAGTTGGACTTCTTTGGCGCTTGCTGTTCCGGTCTCTTTGCAGGTTTTCAGCTCTTGCTGCAGCTGTTCGTTCGCTCTTCCCATAGCTGCCTCGGCCCATGCTTCTTGGGCATCTCGCAGTCGCCCACTTCCTCATCCCAGCTCTTCGATGGGAGAGGGAACAGATCCGCTGGAGTGCAGGCTTTCTCCGAACTCGACGTTCATCGGACGCCGTGCTCCACCGGTGGCTCCAACGGGGCATCTCAGGTGCAGCGGGTCGGGATCCGTATGCTGTCCGATCGGAAGACGGTAACGGATACCCTCCCAATCCCTGGTATAGTCCCAGTGTCACCGTGGAATCGCCGGACGGCCCCAGTGCTATGCTAATGGGATCTTTGGGAGCATCACCAAAATCAATCGATGGACCTCCTGGGTTGCCGCGATGAAAGGTGGTCAGGCCCGCTCTCCATGACAGGTTGCATCTGTCCAGGTTCATACGATGCAACGGGTAGATACTCGATCCACAGGCTTCGATCCATAGACAGCCCCAAACGACTTCCATGTAAGTCCCCATGGTCGTTCTCACGCCCCTCGCTCCAGCGGAGGCGCGGGAAGACTCGCGGCTGATATCGAGGACGGAAAGAGTCGCGAGACCCGCTTCTCCGCTCGCTCCAAATCCAGAAGGGAGAGCTCGGAGCCCTCTTTGGGGGCTACCGAACCTTCCACAGGAATATTCAACCTCTCCATGCCGAGGCACCAGAGGTCCACTGCACTAGGAAGATAGATGAACAA
The DNA here is from genome assembly GCF_021028975.2 of Sphaerodactylus townsendi. Lineage (NCBI taxonomy): Eukaryota > Metazoa > Chordata > Lepidosauria > Squamata > Sphaerodactylidae > Sphaerodactylus > Sphaerodactylus townsendi. The sequence goes on from NC_059434.1 coordinate 71,549,315, forward strand.
TGGATTCCTGCCACAATGTAAGGAATTCCATAGAAGCAGAAATAAAAGGCTTTTTTGGGTGTAAAAGACCGTTTATTCAGACATCTTAGAAAGCTCACGTACACACAGTGGCAGGAATAAGATCTCCCGCCAGAAACACAGGTTATAACTCTGTCCATCCCATCCCCCCTCCCGGATTCCCATGGGAACGGAGGTCTCATCTCCCTCGCAGAGATAAGGTCTCCGCCGGAGAAGCTGGCCCATCGCCCGGGCTGTGGAATGTAGTCAAGGCCAGGCGGCTGACCCGCTCATCAACACCATTGAATTCTTTACACTTATTGTCTGATTCAAAGTCCTGCTTGCAAACTTTTTGGGTTGCTGTTCCCAAGGGAGTTGAGAGGTGTATCCCTCTCAGTTCTTTTCCAGGCTCCATTATATACAACAGAGATACTGAGTACCAAGTCAGTAAAAGTAGCAGTGAGTCCTAAGCCATAGATGTAACTGACTGCTTTGAACATGGTGGTACATCACCTGAAATGTCACGAATAGTGACAAGATGTTGAAAGAAAAAGCATTTTTTTCCACACTGGAACATCAATACTGCTTTTAAACCTCTAGCCTCAAAATGTCAAAAAAACCGTAAAACGACACACAACTAAAAAACAGAATAAAAGACACCGTCCTAAAAAGTATAACAGGCAGTGGAAAAATATTTCCTCTTTTTACTTTGTTAGTATCAAGCGTATCGTTTTAAAACAGACAACTGGAAATTTGATTCTACCGGGGGCCGGAAGAACTTCTTCAGTGTCGGCCCTTTCCTAATGAGACTGGTAAATTAGCCAGCGTTGACACAGTGAGAAGAGAGTATTTTGTTGTACATAAGGACCTGTATTGTTTGATCGCCACATAACTGAAAGGACATGGATGTAAAAAGGCCCTTGCACGGAGGTTAGAGAGTATCAAGTTAGGTCAGCATTTGCATTGTTGAGTCACTGAAAAGCAGAAGCTGCAGGCCTTGAATTCATGACTCGTTTCATCACGGTGTACGATTTCATTTCATTTCACATTTAATTTATATCCCGCCCTCCCCCGGAGGGCTCAGAGCGGCAAACAACAGTAGTGAACAAACAATAAAGCATAGCATAAACAGCAACAACAATAAATCATAATACAACAATATCAACAGCATAATAATGCATCACAATGATATGCTATAAACAATAACCAATTATATCAGCTAACCCCCAAATCACAGTTCCCACAATGACAAAAACTAAAATACAGTGAACTAGCATAGAGTCTGCTCCATCAACCTTCCCCAAACAGTCCCTGAATGGGTGGTGCTCTTCGGCCGCTGCCCAAGTCATGGAAGTCCTTTGTGTTTTCCACTTCCTGGGGCAGGTTATTACTTCAGTAACTTTGCTAGCATTTATCCAGGGGGAATGGTGAGGAAATTATCTTTTCCCATTATCATCTAATGACAACTTTGTAACATCAGAAAACTGAAGAACACACAATCTAAAGGACTATAAATATCCTTTAAAAATCACCTTGCCCACAAGTCACATACAAATTCAGAAAAATCATTGGAATAAATTTTTTAATTTCAAAAGGATAGTCAGTTTAGTTAACTTGGCATTCAAGGTAGGAGTCCTTAGATGCTGGCAGTTAACACTCCTTGAACAAATATTTCCAATACATTTTATACAGTATAAGGAGACATTTTATACACCAAGACACAAACTATGTCTTTGGTTTGAGATGGTTGTGCAAAGAAAAATGCATATATTGAGGTACAGAAAAAATGTCAAAGCCTTTAGATGATAAACCTATCAATAATTAATGATATAAATTAAAAAGTTATAAGATGGCCTCTTTTAAATGTTTTTGGGCCTACACGTCATGGTTATTTTATGCCTTAGTGTAAAGTAACCAAGTCTACAATGCAGTTTGGCTGCAACACAGGTGTGCCGTGGAATGTCACTTGATCCAGCTCTTACCTTTTCATAGGTAATTCTGCCTCAAAGGGCATGAACTGTAATTATGCTAAAACCTCAACCCTGAAGGCTATCACAAGCCTTTAAAACCAATGTAGTGCAACAGTATAAGGAGAACATGATATATTGATTAAAATACTGTTGGGTAACTTTGACACACATTCTTATCATTTGATGTTCTCAGCTATCTTCCATTTCCTCTATAAAGCAATGAGTTAATTGGGAGATATGACTGACCGCAATTATTCATCACCCGGAGATTGCCGGAGTCAATTACATTCTATTGATCCTCCTAAATCTTTCTGCACCTTTGACACAAACTGATCATAAGGTGCTGGTGATAGCTGCACGTTACTTGTGTGGCCACTGGGAAAGCCCACTTGCATGGCTGGAAACCTCCAGAACTTGTGGGGTGGCGCCTCCCTTTGCCTGTATCCTCCCTCCACACTATTTTCTTTTTCTTTCCTCCTAGTAACTCCCTTATCTTCTCCCTTTCCCCTGCTTCATTCTCTCCTTCTCAGCCATTATCTTTTATATGTCCCCCATCTTCAGCTATATTTATAATTTATTTACTTTATTTACACACCATCTTTCTCTACAGTGGAACCAAAATAGTTTATATTATTCTCCTCTCCTCTTCTTTTTTCTGCCCAACAACTGGTAGGTTACGCTGAAAGTAGGTGACTGGTCTAAAATCACCCAGTGAGTTTCTATAGTAAGATGGAGATTTGAACCTGGGTCTCACAGGTCCCATTCTGAAGCTCTCACTGCTGCACCACACTGGCTTTCATAAAGTGGCTGCTGCCCTGTTGAGTCATGTAAGATGGGTGGTATCACTCAGAGGCTGCAGTCAGGCCTGGCCCCAATGAGGTCTCCATCAAAGGTAAAAAACAGCCCTGGAAAAGGGGTCTGCCTCTGCCACCTTTTACTGAGTCTGGAATGCTTTGGTTGCCTAGCAATGGCCACCAAGGGGCTTTCCCCACTGACAGAGTTGAACTGGTTTCTACCTAGGTTCACCTCAGTGAATCCCCACTGCCACCGAGCTCAACATTGTTTTGTCTCAGGCCCCCCCCCCCCCTCAGAACTGCAAAATCCTTGTTGCAGTTATGAACTACACTTTTCTGCCGGAACAAGGTCGATACCGCTTCGAAGCTTCAAAGTGGGGAAGCATCAAACATTCATCCGCTAGTTCAATCCAATCGTCCAGCCATGGTTTTCCGCCGCAATGCGCCAGAACGTACGAAACGTGGCGAACTGAAAGCGATGTAACTGTAAACTGTAAAACAAAAAAGAAGAGCGGCTCCCGCTTTCCCAATCCGCAATACGTTTAAAAGCCAATCACGATCGAGAAGCAAAACAGGCACCAAGATGATCCCGCCCACTCAGTTGCTGTGGGGACAGCCTGGAATCGCCCCAAGGGGACTTCTGTTCCTTAAAGCTATAAGAAGTCCTTTAATCATTTTTTTTTTTGGGGGGGGGGGTTAGTCCCACAGTGTTTCTTTTAAAAAAATACAGATATTTCTGCAAGTCTGGGTTGTTTTTCAGGTTTGTAGAAATATCTGTCTTGTCCATTCGGGGCACCAGTCAAGTATCCACAGATGTGGCCAACTTTGCTATCTATAGATTATTTGTATAAAGTTCAGTTTCAGGTCCATCCCACCCACACTATCAATTTACAGTAAAATATGTTTCGAATTGTCAAAAGCTTTTGGAAGCAATGATATGTGATTTATTTCTTTTAATATAGCCTGAATGTGCAAAACATTCTCTGTGCTGTGGATCCAGAGGATCATTTAAGGCAGTTTTGTTATCTGTAATTTAGATCACATACACACACAAGTATACATAAACATGAGAATGATACAAGCAAGTAGTTTCAAATGCAAGCCGATTACCATAAACACTGGCTGATAAGGTTACAATTTGTAGCAGTCCATCTCAGGGATAGATCTTATATAGTCCCAATCTCTCGACTAAGAATGCACAGATGGGTAATTAGCAGAGCAGTTACCAATGTCATATATAGGATTACAAGGCGAACCCAGCAAGGGAAAAAGTACAAACCTAATTACTTGATTGCAATGAGCACACATCGGTGTTCGCTTTCCCGCAGGAATGTGCTCCGCTCTTTGAACCAAAGAATCTTCATCTGTTAGTGGAGGAGGCACGGTGGATTTTTCACTTGGCACAGTCGGTCCAGGTTTGGTACTGTTGTTCGGGCTATAACCACTTCCAGATGCTTTAAAATACAATGCAAAGAAAACTCAGAAACTGCACCGTTAACCTTAATAAAACTGTCAGGGCATAAAATATATAATGAGGTCCACAGTATTTTGGTACAATGTATGTGCATAGTGTTTTGATACATTAATATTGACTATTATTAACATAAAGTGGATTTTCTCCAAGATGGGGAATGTCCAACCTTATTGGCTACTGTGCAGTTTTGTAACAGCACTTCAACCTATTCTGAGATGCTATTCAAGCTGGGCAGTATGACTTTTCGATTAAGCAATATTGAATTATTTGCAAGGGTATTTCTTTTAACAGTTAAGAGCGGGCCAAACTATACAAACGGCTTTGTAAGCATATCAGATAAATTCCTGGGGACTCGTGGTCTTATACTTTATTGTGTGTGTAGTTCTTGGTTGCAGGGCCCGATCCTGCCCATGTTATTCTGCATCATTTAATGTATATGTTAACACTTATGCTTTGCTTCAGTTCTGTTTTTTAGACTTCTGGATGGTTTTACAACCCAACTCCTAATACACTATTTACTGAATGTCCCGTCTTGTTCACTGTATTGATTCACTCTGTGTAATCCAACTTGAGACCAAGCAAGAAAGTCAGAAAGAGGGAAAGAATGTAAACAAACATTCACCTTATGGGAGAATGAATGAGACTGTCAAGGAATGTTGCCATTTCATCCACGTAAACATAAGAACGGGAGATCCATTCAGAGTTTTAAAAGTCCGCCAATCACGGAAAATATCCTGGAACCTTCAAAAATGCGTCTTATCCAATCCAGAAGCTGTCGTTCAGCCACTGCGTTAAATGGAACACAGATGACATTTACAGTTATTGCTGTTCCAGGTCTAATATTAGAAACTGCATGGTCTTGCTATCGCCACATACACCATCTCTTTAAAAAAAAATCTTTAAAGCACTCTGTTTGACAGAAACTATGTCCATAAATCATTTCAACACCAGGGCTGCATGACTCAGCAGCAAAGCATCAAAATATGATAGAAATGTACACTTTGATCAAATAAACCAGAGGTGAATTATATGCTCCTTTCTGACACTGCTTCTGTAAATGTACAATGAAACCGTCTGCGTCCCAAGTCGGTAGACAAAAAACTCTGCATGAAGCGATGCCAGGGTGTGCCTGAATGTAAAAAAATGGACACTTCCGTTACTTAAAATGTTAGCACCAACTGCCGTCCGTTCAAGCAGAATAGAAGAGGTAAGTGTTGCTTCAAGTTCTAAGTTCAGGTCCGTCGACTCCAATATGCACAATAGGTTGGCAATAGAAAATTGCTTAAATTTAGAACAGTTGCCCCTTTGTTTAAGGCACATATTCTGCCTTTATGTAGAAATACGTGTTCCATTTTAATCAGTTATGGAATTTTAATCATTCCTTATCTTACTAATACTAGATTAGTTTAATTGTACTTTGTTTTAACTTGTTATGAATCACCTACAGTAAAAAGTAGATCCAATGGATTCAGGTTATGTAATATCTCCTCATAAAGGGTGTGTGTGAAATAATGGATGGGAAAGGCAACTTCTCATTTTTTTGACAAACTGCATAAACTGAGGAACATTTAGAATATAAAACAATTATCTAGTGAATGGATTGACTTAGCTTTCCTTTTACTGTTTAGAGGAAAGCAGTGGCGGAGCTACCAGGGGACGGGCCACGCACCGGGCGCACGGCTTTGCGTCATGTGGGGGCAGAAAATTATCCCTTCCCCCTTGGATGCTCAGTTTGACTTCATCGACAGCCACGATGCCCCCCACACTTACTTTAACAAACAGAGCAGGCTGGAGAGGATGCCTGCCTGTGTTCCCTTCCAGGCTGCAAACAGCCTGGTGAAAACTACATTTCCCAGGAGACCCTGAGAAATGTATTTCCTACCAGGTCGTTTGCAGCCTGGAAGGGAACAGGCAAGTCTCTTCTCCAGCCTGCTCGGTTTGCTAAAATAAGTGGGGGGAAGCCATGGAGGCGGGCGCACGAAAAAGCCAGAGTGTGCCCAGCTACACCTCTGGAGGAAAGGCTGTAATTTGTTAAAATTAATCTAGAAAGGCTATGTTCAGTAAGCAAAGCCTATTCAGTCCCTCATGTGACGATGGTTATATGTAGCCTGTGTTGATAAAAACTGGTCCATCAGCAAAGAATTCGTGTGTATCAGAGGTCAGATAAATTTGAATTACTAATGGGTTAAGGATAGGGGCGCTGTGAATTTCTCAGAGAAACTATGTAACAGTTCAGACTACGAACTATTCAGAGATGTTTGGATTGTACTGAGTTCAAAAGCTGAGTCACAGCTGACTGGGAGGTCAGTTGAGAGCTAGGTTCTGATCCATCACCACCCAACAAAACAGCTACGCAACAAAGGGCAGGTACAGAAGCAATGCTTCTGAGTCCCCCGTTGCAAATGGAAGAGGAGAAAGAGTACCTCTTTTCATCACCACACCCCCAAACAAAATTTCCTACACCTCGGCAAGCTTGGGATGCTGCAAAATTTCTGCAATTGGAAAGCAGGAAAACCTGACTTCAAGCCAATCAGTTTAGATTTGGCTCCTGATTCCCTCCCCTTAAAATACTTTCTACAGAGCAAAATTTTGGAGGGACAGATCAAAAGCCAATTCTCAGCAGTTGTCTCGTCTGCTGGACTTCAGCTTCTGATGGCTGCAAGTTCCCCAGAGAATAGACATTTTCCAAATAAATAATAGTAACCTGTCCCTGAGAATACACATGAACAAACTGCTACATCAAACCTTACTACTACACCTCTCAGTTATCAATCAGCTGTATCATATCTGTCTGTCTGTCTGACTGACTAAAACAAAAATATATTTCTGCCACCCTGTGTGGAACCAAAGACTCTTAAAAAGAGAAGGCAAGCTTTAGGACCAAACAAATTGTTCTCTCCAAGACTGCAGTTATTTGCTGTTGTGAAGGACGAGTCAGTTGAGATCTAATTATCACTGTTCAATTAACAGGCTGCCTCAACACTGCTGGTGAACGGGAATTGAACTGACCTCGGAGGTGTGTGAACATCTTAATTTAAGGAATCTCTAATGTTTGAACCAACAGTGTAGTACAATTCCTTAGTAACTGAGAAAGAGACAAAGTATATTATTTAACTTTAATCAGCAGAGTTATCCAGACCCACTACTCAGATCAGCAAAAAAGCACAGACTAGAGTTCAATGGTAAAAATAATAGGCAACCAGGATCAACAAATATGTAGGAAGGACAAAAAGAATTAAAACATAAAAAATTGACAGATACAAGCAAGACAGCTACAAAATTAAAAGCATACAGGAAATTTTCAATTATACCACAAACATATCTAAAGGGTACACTCAATTAAGAAAATTTACACATTACAACTTCGATGTATACCACCACCTACGATTTATTCAGTTATTTCATTAGATTACTTCATTTAAGACATGTTCTGCAACTGCAGATTTTTCAGGATGGTTAAGCCGCCAGTGTCTTTTGTGCTCCTCCCATCTCTCCTTTCCATCTCCTCATCTCTCTTTTCAAACTGTCTCAACAGTTTCAAACGTATCTTTTCAAACATATCTCAAAATTCCATATCTCTTTTCAAACCCAAAAGGAAAACCTCTGGTTTCATTTGTGTATCAGTCTTTAAAATTTTAATACAGCTGTTTTGCAAATCAAAACCAACAACGTATTAGGAAAACAATAGCACCAAAAGGACCCCCACAAATATTAACATTTTCATATTCAGGATGATTTTTGGGAAATAGTTATTCCTACCCCCATAAATCATTTTTTCTGCATAAAACCTGAGATTATTTGGTGCAGTCCTAGTTTTTAATACCTTATGGCATAGTAATATTACTGTTTTTGCAATACTGTACCAGAAAGGTAGAAATGTCTGCTAGGAAAGCGTTATGTCTTACTGATGTTCTCTTGCCCATAGCAACAAATACAACAGACTGAACTGTTTAATGCTCACTCAAACATAATATCATGTAATGTCTATAAATAACAATGCTACTTCAATGTGTGGAAGTGCCAGAATTTCATTCTGAAGTGCTGTAATTGGTGATTTATGTAACACTAACTGTTATGCAAAAAATGGAGACTATATAGGTTCCCAGGGACAATTATGATTTAATGCATTTTTATACAATAATAAACTCCTCCAGCTCTTTATTTCTAGCCCTTAGAGACACCGAAGAAATCTATCAGATTACAAATCCTAAATAAAAAATAATTATGCTAAATGCATGAGATATTTTAGTCTTGTGAGATCCCTCTGAAAAGCATGGGCTTAGACAAGCAACCGAGGGAAGGGGTAGAGGATTGGCTTCCACAGCCACCGTTTTTTTTATTCCATTGATTTTGTGGAATACAATTAAAGCTTTAAATCCTCCCATGATGAAAGACAGAACAGAAAGGATTATACTGTTATCATTTCTTAAAATGACTGCGAAAGCTAGAATGTGCACTATGAAAAATCAGAACAGGTGCATTAGAGGCCCAGTTACAACTTGAGAAGGACCGTTTCCTGCTCTAGAAGTTCCCCTTTCATCTCTAAAGAACCCAGATTAAATGGGCTGTGAAGTTTCTTAATTAAAATGAACATTCTTGGTTGGCTTGGGTCAGGTCGTCATATCATCTCCGGTACCAAATTCAGCAAACCTTCTGGAATGTCACCCTCCTTTCCTCCCCACACACATTTTGAAGGTGAGCAGTCATGGAGTGGGAGCAGAGTATTATCAATCGGTAATCTATCATTTAAAAACTGCACATGTACTACATTCCCATAGTTTGGTTCATTTTCATAATGCGGTATTAATTGATGTACAGCTTTTTAGTAGAAGAGAAAATGCACTGGAGCTTTTCATGCTAAAGCAGAGAGTTATCAAATGGCATTTCCATTTTAAGATTATGGAACATGGGATGGAGTTCACAGACAGTTGTCTAAAGAGTAGCTGATAAGGCACAACAGTGCTTGAAGCTTGTCTTTACAAATATGCTGACCAGATATAAACATCACCTACAGCATTTCTCCATTCTGAATGTCACTTGGGCCAACCACTACCGTATTCAAGTCAGGAACCAGATAAGTGCAGCAGGTGGACAGATTTCTGACAAAGTTTAAGGTGAAGGTATTGACTAGGATGTCACAAATTCATAATCCCTTGGTATGGATTATGGACCATGGCAACTCAAAATGCTCACTTTCAATATCAGGCAAATATTATGGCCCTGTGTGGTTTTTCTCTGGCATGGATTTTAATCCATGCCAAAGAAAAACTTCTTTAATCAATCCAACCACTATTGTAATGATGGTAATGACAGAACTATGTCTGTCTCAGCCTCCTCTCTGCTCATCCCAGGCATTTGAAATATTGATCAGACATGATGCCAACAGCCCTGGGATAGATAATTTTACAAGACTCCTGACATATATACTGATGATGTCATGCTCCTTGGGAATCTCGGAGTATTTCTGGAATGAGGTGAACAATTATTCCTAATTTTGGGAAATGTCCAAGCATTCTCTCTTTTCCCATGAATTCTAAATTAGGTTATAAGTGCTAGAGGCATTTTCTCCATCACTAAATATCTACATAGCCTGGACTGGTCATCTGAGAGTCCCCCATGGGGTGGCTCAGTAGCTACAGGGTCAGCCAAGGATCTGGGAAAACCAGGTTTGAATCCTGCCATGGAAGCTTGATAGGTGACCTTGGGCCAATCACATAGGTTGTTGTGATGTTAAAACAGAGAGAATGTTGTAAACCATTCTGGGTCCCCACTGGGGAGAAAAATAAGATAAAAATAACGTAAATAACACATAAAACAAAATATGGTTCCACAATCTCTCTTTGTTAAACCTTGGACTGAGCTCTTGCTGAGAATACACTTACCGAAGGCAAGATTGGTGGCTATAAACAAAGCCCTCCTCTCCCTTGCATGCCACCCCTCCCCCTCCCTCCCCTCCCCCTTCCTCTGATCGGGTGGTGGGCCTTGTCCAGATGCATTCTGAGATTCCTGTCCTAAAAAACCTCACGAGACCCATTTTAACAGATCTTTTCTTGTAATAGCAAGGAAAGATTGCTTGATCTGCCAGGCTTTTGTAACAGTGGGTCTTCAAACATACCTTTGTGCAAATGTTGTGCATTTTTAGATCACTGCCGAGTATCAGTGGGGAAAGTCTGGTATGAAAGTTTGCAGCTACCTTTTAAAAAATGAGCTGACTATAAATGGCACTTCTGGAGAAGGGAGATATTAAATTTCAGCTCTTTCCAGATGAGAAGCCATTGCACAAGTAACAGGGACAGCATTAGGCCATTTGAAGACTCTTCTAGAAATATTATAAAAACTTGAGAAAGAAGAACAACGGGATATTGGCAAAGGAAGGGGGTTCCTCCAGATGACATAAACGAAATGAAAGTAAGGAGCTTCCTTTGAGAGCTTAGTTTATTTCATAATCCCCAATCCAGCCCCACCTGTATCTTCTTTTCCATCACACAGATCCATGTTGTTCGATCTGCCCCACAAGAGGTCTTGTGCTAATGGACCCATCTATGCCTCTTTCCCCTGCCCTTTTCTCATCAAAGCACGACTGCAACACCTGAGCTGATTTTGAACTGACGGTACCTATTCTAATCATAGCCACCCATGAGAAGTCGGTGTCAAATGTTACTCTTTTGATCAGATAGTACCTTCTCTGCAGAAGTATACGTTACATTGGAGAATCATGCCCATTAACTAATCAAGTCTTAACAGCTTTTTAGCATTTCCCCTTTGCCATGGGGTGAGCAGGGATAATGTCAGCTTTACTTTCAGGTAGCAGTCTGAATGCTACTTATTTGCATACATTTCCATCTGTTACAAATGCTGAGTACGTCGGTATGCAATGCAGCTGTTTCTTACAAGCAGGATTAATCATTCACTAATATAAATGTTAAACTTTTACACCACTCTGTTGAACGAGACTCAAAATTGCATTTCAGTTGTTTGCTGTCTCCATGTATATGAATATAAAGGATCTATGAAGGAGCAACCTCTTTCCCCTTTCCGCATCCTGCTGAGCTCATGCCATCAACCTTTTGTGTGCTGTTAAGTCACAGTTGTCTTATGGTGACCCCTGTAGGATTTTCAAAACAATAAATTTACAGAGGTGGTTTGCGATTGCCTTCTTCAGCATTGTGACCCTAGTATTCCTTGGTGGTCTCCAGTGGTGGGATTCAACCTACTCGCACCAGTTCGGTAGAACCGGTAGCTAATTGTTCGTCTGGTTCAGAAAACTAGTTGTAATCCTACCACTGAGTCCTTTCGGAACCAGTTGTTAAATTATTTGAATCCTACCATTGGTGGTCTCCCACTAGGGGGCTCCCTGCTTAACTTCCTGAATCTGATGAGATTGGGTTAGCCTGGACCATCCAGGTCAATCCATTTTTATTCCAACCTTTCCTATCAGCTTTGAACTTATTTCCCATTGCTTCTTCCTTTCAGTTTACTGGGACCCCTACTTGGGATCAGACAAGTGACTGGAACTTCCATGGATGGGCACCCATATGACTGCCTGAATGGGCTAACTAATCCACTCCATAAATTCCCTCTGATTGCACCATATTCAGAGTCTCAATTCTTTTTCCAAAACAGCATTGTCAACAATCTGTATATCTAATTCCCAAGTGTGCTCCCTGTCTGTGGATACTTAAATCTGCATATCTGGGAAGGACACTCATTGCCAATATATATTTTTTGCAGACTTAGGGTACCCCCCAAGTCAGCAGAAAAATCTGAAACTTAAAAAACCCCAGAGGATTTAAATTTCCCCAAACTAAAGAATTCTACCACTGCCAGAATTCCTCACCAGCTCAGAAGCACTGCTACAGACCAGCAGGGAAATTACAGACATGTAGAGATCATGATGTGGGGGGGGGGGGGGGGCTTTCTCGGCCAAGAAGCATGCTGTGAGCTTGCCAGACATGACTGGGCGGGGCAGGCTCAACACAGGGGGAGAGATCCCAGAGGCGTAGTTCCAAGGGGGTGGGGGGCACGCGACACACCGGGCGTGCAGCACACTGGGGGCATGCCCCTGTGGGGGCGTGGTGGGGCATTCCGGGGCGGGGGCGGAGAATGTACCAGTGCACCGGGCGCTTTCCCCCCTTGCTATACCTCTGAGAGATCCCCATCCATGAGTTTTGTGTGCCCACAATTGTACATGTGTCATCCATTCTCCAGATGGGCATGTTGTTTAGCTAGGTTTTGAATCTTACATCAGCAACTCCACTAGTTTCAGAATGAAGGGAGAAATAAGGTAGGTTTCTTATATTTAGGCGACCCTAAAGTGAACATGTCCAAAGGTTAGCCATTCAACAAGACATGTGAATAAACAAACATGTTCCTTCTAACCACACATTGAAAAACAATTTAAGTTGGAACTTTGTTGCACAGTAACTGATTACAGGGCAGTTCATATACAATATCAAACAACAGTTTGGTACTACAAAGTCTGTGCTCACACACTTTCATGGTTTATATAGCTATAATTTGACAACCAGGTTGGAACAGTAAATAATATGTTTACTAATTAATAGATGATTATCCAGGAGGGTGAAAACTAAAGCCACCCATAGGAGGATCTCCACAAATTGGGTGAATGGGCAAAAATGTGGCTAGTGAAGTTTAACGTAAGTGTAAGTTAATGCACACTGGGAAAAAGAAGTTGCTGAAAATGAGAGGGAACTTGCTGAAAATGAGAGGGAAAATCCTTTGGGTCATAATGGGTAGCTCAATGAAAATGCCATCACATTGTACAGCAGCAGACTATATGCCAGGGATTATTAGAAAAAGAACTGAAAAATAAAATACCAATATTATAAAATCCCTGTGTAAATCTATAATGCATCCTCATCTGAAATACTGTGTGCCATTCTGGTCACTGCATTGCAAGGTAATTGCAATGCTGGAAAAAGTTACATGCTAATATTTGTAGAGTGCTTTTGAAACAAACACCAAATAATAAATAAAAGACTAAAAAGAAGGATACCTTTACAATGACACACGCTCTCTTTTTTATGGGACAGCTGAGTATTTTTAGCCCATTTTAATTTATAGCCACCTACTTCTAAAAAATCCACAAATATTTTACTTGCACAGTGATTTCAACAGGTTAATATTTCACATTAGATGTAAATATCCCAGCTTAAACAGTTGACATTTATGAATAGCTTTGCTGTGGTTTCACAATAGACTCTGCTTGGCTACAGTGGAATTCACATTAGTTAACTTGTGAGCACTTCTGGTATGTTGTCCCATGACAGAAAAACAATTTGGAATTATTAATACCAGACTATCCATCCATCAGAACTCTTCTAGGGTTGCTATTGAACCCACCACTTATACAATGCCTATTGGTTATTGAAGGAAAAAGACTTCACTGAAATTTGCATCCTGCACTGTTCTGAAGATTCATTACAGGCAAAGCAGTTAAAAATTAAGTATAAATCAGCACTACACTTCATTTCAGTACCCAGGGACAAAATGGGCTGTAAAAGAGAAGCCCCATTTCATAAATACACTGTTCTGTTCCTGCTCCAGTAACCTATCCATCACTAACCATTAAGGATATAACAAGCCTTTTTAAGATTTTCTAGGTTTGCCAGGCAACTAGCTGGAGGGTTGGGGTGGGAGAGGGCAGTTTCCCAGGACAAAAATGAAAAAAAGAAACATAAGGCATTGTCTACTTACAGGAAGTTCTTATCACAGAGTTCCTGCCAATTCCTAGAGCTACTTGGAAGTGACAAGGGGTAAGTCTAGGAATTGTCAAGAACTCTATAGTGAGAACTTGCTGTAAGCAGATGATGTCTTATTTTTCTTTTCAATTTGTTTTCCTGCCACCACTGGACCACAGAACCTGTGATGGGAGATCCTGACCCCACCAGGGGCTTGGTGATCCTAAGACTTTTCTAACTTGGATTGGAGATAATGTGACATAATGCAAATTTTATTAAAGAGTGATTGCATAATCCAAGGCATTGTTATTGACTAATTTTATTTTATTTATTAATTTAAATATTTATTTGCAACCCTTTTTCCTTATAGAGCTCAAGATGGCTTACAACATACTAAGCGTACGCTGACCTCTACTGTTCACAGTTTTGCTCCATCTTAACTATTTTCACAACTCTGTGAGTTTGGTTATCTTGAGAGCATGTGACTGGCCCAAGGTAACCCAGTGAATTTCATGAGAGACTGGAATTTCAATCTTGCTTTCACATATTTTAATCCAGTAATCTAAGTGGTCTCGAATCTATTTGCATTAAAAAAAATTGACACCCCTCCAACATTTCACAATATGGTGATTTAGCTATCTAAATTAATAATAACTGTGTGTGATAAAAGTCAAAACTGACTCACAGGCACCCCAGGATCATAGGGTTTTCAAGGCAAGAGATGAATCCTAGATGTGGAAGAGACCACAAGGGTCATCAAGTCCAACCCCCTGCCATGCAGGAATACACAATCAAAGCACTCTGACATCCAGCCTCTGTTTAAAAACCTCCAAAGAGGGAAACTCCACCACACTCTGAAGCAGTGCATTCCACTGTCAAACAGCCCTGACTATTCCTAAATGTTCCTAAATGTTTAGGAAGGGTGGAATCTTTTTTCCTTCAGCCCATTACTCCTAGTCCTAGTCTCTGGAGCAGCAAAAAACAAGCTTGTTCCCTCTTCAACATGACATCCCTTCATATATCTAAACATGGCTATCATTCATGGCTATCATTCTCATCTGCAGACAAAACATCCCCAGCTCCCTAAGTATCTCCTTATAGGGCATGGATTCCAGACCTTTTACCATTTTGGTCGCCCTCCTCTGGACCCATTCCAGCTTGTCAATATCCTTCTTGCATAGTGGTGCCAGAACTGGACATAGTATTCCATGTGAGGTCTGACCAATGCAGAATAGAGAAGCATTATTACTTCTAGACACTATAATCCTCTTGATGCAGCCCAGAATCACATTGGCTTTCTTGGCTGCCGCAACACAACTGCTGACTGATGTTCAGTTTGTGGTCTACTATGACTCCCAGATACCATTCACATATACTGTTGTCAAACCAGGATGAAGATGAGCAGAAGTGGTTGGCCATTGCCTTCCTTGGCATCGCAATCCCAGTCTTCCTTGGTGATCTCCTGTCCATTCTCTAAATATGGCCAACCTTGCTTAGCTTCCAAACTCTGACAAGATCAAGCTAGTCAAGCCTACTCAGGCTGATATGCATTAAAATAACTTGGAACAGAAATGTGAACTGAGAAAACTATGTAGGTAGGAAGATTACTGATTTCACAACAAAAGTGCATTTAACCTGTATTACCCAGAATTTAAAGTGACAGGTTTCCAGAGTGAAAATTGTTTGCTTGAGTTGTATGTTCTACAGCTTTGCTAAGGCTGCGAATTTATCAGATTTAGCAAGCTAAGCAGGTCCTTGCTCATACGGTTTATGGATGAAACATCTCCAAGAAAAACTTTAACATGCTTTAGAAAGTGGTAATTCTGTGGGTGGTGTTCTTCCTTATGAATCAGTTCTGAACCAAGAGTTCTACGTCCTGTGGGTGGCTGGACAAGCTATCTTTTGTCTAAAATATTATAACCACATAAGACTGTTCCAGAATTTGAGTGTACAAGGATCACAATCTGCAAGCTGGAAGCTGCAGGGCTCATTTGCACTGGGAGGAAAAAACGCTGATTTTTAATCTTGACTTACTGTGTGTAGGCAAACCATACTCTCACTTTTGCAGCCTGCAGCAACTCTAATAATCATCATAACTGGTGTAAACATTGGTAGCTGAAGTGCATCATACAGACTAGCTTGACGCAAATCAGTTACAGCAGTTTACATAAGCAGCAGACAATTTAGCTTAATGAAAGCTATTTTTCTACAGGCATCCTAAGAGCTTATCTTTTGTTAACCTAACTTTCATTTATTTAACCTGAAACTGCAGAAATACGTTTCAAAACGAGCACACAGGTGGACTTGCTTGTTCAGGTTTGGCTCATCTTTCAAATTTCCACACTGATAATTTCCTGAATGTTAAAACAGGCTTACTTTTACAGGTGACTCAGAAGTTTGGGAGTAAATCCAAAGGTGCTGTTTGTGGGGTTTTGAAGTATAGGGGAACAGATTTAGCAAGGATAAAGCTCGAGGTCTGCAGAATGGAACCAGGAAGGAGAAAAGAGTGTCTGAATTCAAACATATGTCTGGAATCAGCTTTGTGGCTCTTTGTTTAGTTCTGAAACGCTTGGTTTACTTTGATCCAAGCAGTGACCCGCTGAGTAGTTTCCACTGGCACAGAAGAGCGACTGCTTTTAATGCAGTCTCAGGAAACTTAAAGGTTTCCATTTTTCTGGCGTACAGCATTATTTTGTTGATTGTTTCAAATGGACTGTAAACCATCTTGCCATCTTGACACAAGAGAGAAGGGGTAGCCGTTCCTCACGCCTGCTGTGTGGCTGCATG
Source organism: Sphaerodactylus townsendi (assembly GCF_021028975.2). Taxonomy (NCBI): domain Eukaryota; kingdom Metazoa; phylum Chordata; class Lepidosauria; order Squamata; family Sphaerodactylidae; genus Sphaerodactylus; species Sphaerodactylus townsendi. The sequence continues at coordinate 71,566,038 of NC_059434.1, forward strand.
GAAACTGGACCCACAATGTAGTTTGGCACTTAGTACATGTCTTCTCCGCTGGAAAAACTATGATAATGACTAGTTATACCCATGTCGTATCAGTATCAGCAACATACTAGCATATCTGGTTTTAGAACTGTGCCAAGTTGACAAACTGAAGTATCTTCCTCTGTATCTTTCAGCTTATTTTGCAATCAGCTGGATAACCATGGGCCAGTCACACCACCTAACCTACATCACATGACTGTTGTGAGGATAAAATGGAGAAGGTAAGAATTTTATAACCTACTTTGGCTCACCATTGGTATAAATGAGGTAAATAAATAAATATTGTCACTAAACTCAAAAACACTTAAGCTCATTACGCACATGCAGAATAATGCACTTTCAAACTGCTTTCAGTGCTCCTTGAAGCTGTGCGGGATAGCAAAATCCACTTGCAAACAGTTGCGAAAGTGGTTTGAAAACACATTATTTTGCGTGTGTGGAAGGGGCCTCTGTCACTCTCAGAATAAAACCAAACTCTTCATCAAAAAGATACACTGCCATACAGATTTTCTTATTGCATTTAAACATATTCTTACCCCCATCCAGCCCTGGTGAAAGCTATTATTTTCATCTGTCCCACCCTGTTTGAGAGATTTAAGGCCACTAATAAATGCCAAAAGGAGATACAATAAAACCATAAGTCACCAACCTAAGCAAAAAGAAACAAAAACCACCTCTGAAAGAGGATTGCCTTGTAGGCCTTCCTAAAACAGGCAGCAGTGGTGCCCACAAATCAGAGGCGTAGCAAGGCGTAGCCCGGTACACTGGTGCGTCCTCTGCCCCCATCTCGCCCCAGAACGCCCTTGCCACAGGGGTGCGCACCCAGTGCATCACGCACCTCCCAGCCCCCTTGGAGCACCTCTGCCACAAATGCTCAATTGGAAGGTCACTGCAAAGAGTCAGCTCCATGACTGAAAAAAGTCTAAACTGGGCGGAGAACAGAACAAGGCTATAATAGAGCACCACGAAGCAGATTGGAGGAGTACAATTTATACACAATTGCCCTTTCAGCGGGCCCATTTTGGACATACAATGAAGTTTCCTTGTAAAAGAATACTCAATCAATTAACCTTGTGTCTGGGTTACCCATCTCATCAGATCTTGGAAGCTAAGAAGGGTTGGCCCTGGTTAGTACTTGGAAGTCCAGGGTTGCTACGCAGAGAAGAAGAAGAAGAAGAAGAAGAAGAAGAAGAAGAAGTAGAAGAAGAAGAGTTTGGATTTATATCCCCCCTTTCTCTCCTGTAGGAGACTCAAAGGGGCTTACAATCTCCTTGCCCTTCCCCCCTCACAACAAACACCCTGTGAGGTGGGTGGGGCTGAGAGAACTCCAAGAAGCTGTGACTAGCCCAAGGTCACCCAACTGGCGTGTGAGGGAGTGTACAGGCTAATCTGAATTCCCCAGATAAGCCTCCATACTCAGGTGGCAGAGCTGGGAATCAAACCCGGTTCCTCCAGATTAGATACATGAGCTCTTAATCGCCTACGCAGAGGCAGGCAACAGCAAACCAACTCTGTTCATTTCTTGCCTTAAAAACACTATGGGGTTGCCCACAGTCAGCAGCCATTTTTTAAAAAAGATTTACTTGAAGTAGTTAAAGAAAAGAAAACATCAGAATTTAAAAACAATACGATTTCTTTTTTAAAAATGGATATACGTATAGCATAACAATAATTAAAATATTAAGACATATTTTAAAAATAAATGGTGATGAAATAATAACCATTAAGCAGCGGTATTTATGATAATAAATCTAAAAAAAGGTATCTAAAAATAATTTCCAGGTATTAAAAAATAAGTTCATATATAATTGTCATCTATCTATTTTCCAATTGATTGTTTTTCTCTTAAATACCTGTTGATACAATACATAATAGATGGCTTGAGATAAAAAATCAGTTCAGTCATGTCCTCCTCTACCTCTCCCCCCACCCCAAATTTTCTATGAATAATATAATATGTTTTTCATTTGTCTTGAAATTCTTTGGTTGGTCTACTATTCACAGAATGCGTAAATTTAACCATTACCACGTACTCTGCCAGTTTGCTTTCCCAATTCTTGTGCTGTGCATATCCTCTGATTTCCATTTTGTTGCAGTCTGACAGCACTAACCATTACCACCAATAAGGCATAAATCATCTATGTCACATGTGGAAAACCCTGATAACAGTGGACACCAAGGTTCCCACAGTGACCATAGTACCCTTAAAACAGGAGAGCAATTTCACTTTTCTGTAGAGTGCCTAGTGAAAGGAAAGCATTATATAAATGCTGAAAAGTATACTATGGTAGCCGCTACGGCTTTAAAGCAGTAAGAAGGTACTGGAATTAATTACTCTAATGGCGTTTTCAAAATACTTCTGGAAGCCAATGTAAAATCATACAAAAACCAGCACTTTACAGCAACTACACAAAAAATTCTAAAGGTTTTAACATTAAAAAGAATTTTTTTTGTTAGATTTTAGCTGATTTGAAAAGAGCACACAGAACTCAAAACACAAGCTTTGGTTTAAATCAACCCTAACTTCATCTGGCACATTTTTCGTGCGTTAAGAAAAATGCCAGCCGAGCAGGACAGCGATGATTTATCGCCATCTTGAGGATACTTTGAAGTTCCACACCTCCAAAGCCTGAAGAGTTATTCCTTTTATTAAACTGTTGTAATCCAAGCATATGCTAGAGAGACATTAAAAAAATACATACCACATTAACACCATATGTTCTCTCTTATTTTGGGATGAATTTGATTTCGTTTCTAGCTTGTAAGCACATTTTTCAAAGGCACAAAGTCCCTTTATAGTATGAGCGAAAATATTGCTTTACAACTTGAACCCCACCAGAAGCAGGTGACAAAAGACCACTTTGTTCTTGTGAGAAAGCTGGAGGTTACAACTATTATTAACATAGAAGCTTGGGATTATTCTTTATTAAAAGGCAACTCTCAGTAAATGGAAAATTTCCCAAACTGGAGATACTCAAGACTGTATTATGCACTGTAAAATTGGTAATTTGGTCGGAATGTTCGAAAGAGGTAGCACCAAAGCACAGAATTACAGGCATGGACAATATTTCCAGGGAAGCTATGTATGTTCTTTGTCTCACTGTTATGTTCTGTGGCACAGGATGGGGTAACTCCTTTGGTTTGAAAAGTTGTACAGTTACAACTTCAGGGCCTGTAAGCACATTGTAACTGCATCAGAATGCAAATTTAGAGGGAACAGGATGTGAATTTGCTTATACGGAAGATAAATACAGTTGCCCAACCTGCTAGGAATGCACAGCTAATCTATTTCCCAGCAGAAAAAGAAAAGAAGGTGAGAGGAGCTAGTTTGATACTTCCTTGTGTACAAAAAGCTTTTGAAATGTGTGTATCTAACTTGCCAAGTTATTTAAAAAAAACCCTTAGTATATAGTGTCTAGAACAGATATCTCATGATCAGTTTACCATTGACTTATCTTGTTGCAAAAGATAAATGGTTGCATTGATTTATCTTGTTGCAAAAGACAAATGGAAGAAGGATGGAATGGGTTCTACGTTCCAAACTGTACTAATTGCTTGCCCAGAGGTTCTTTAGAACTGTAGCTTTTAAAATATAAATATTGACTTGCAGGGGTATCTTTTCACATAAAACCCAGTATACCAGACGACAGAAACTATACACTCTTGCATAATAACACTGGGAACATACAAAATTCCACTCAGACACCATTTTGGAAGCTAAGTAGACCCACGTGCATGTATGAACAAAACAGACATAAAATGGCTACAATAGAATGAATTGAATGATCTGAGAAGGAAGGCTATACCCATATCCAGAAAAACATTAGCTAAGATCTGGGCTGCACTAGTACAGAAAAGTACAGTGGAACCTTGGTTTTTGTCGGTAATCCATCTGAAAACAATCGGCGAAATCTGAAACTGATGAAAACCGAGGCTCCATTGTAGCAACTCCTGAAAGTAATGGGTCGCCAGCTTTTGCCGCAAAATTAGCGCACACACACCATCAAGAACCGACAAAAACTGAAGCGACCCAACGAAAACCAAAGCAAAAATTTTGCCCAAAGAATCAGCGGAAACCAAAAAACAATGAAAACCATTGACTAAGAAAACCGAGGTTTCACTGTATGACAGGACCAGATGTGAAGCTCTGATTAGAGAAACTGGGATTTCTCTGTTACAGAAGACAGAAAACAGTCTTCTTAGACCAATGGCTAGTTCACATGAGTAGACAAAGCACATGAGCCTGAGAAATGCCAAAAGACAGCTCTGGCCCACAATCTGTGTCCCAAAATGGAACTTTACCATGAACTAGAACCATCATATGTAAGCACAACTCATGTTGTTTATCCACCTCTTTCAGCAGTGGCTCCAGATCATACCAAAGATTACATATGCTTTGGAACAAGACACTTTTGCATCTAGTATACATATAAGATATCAGCTAAAGCATGTGAAAGAGGTACACAAAAAGAATATGGATCAGATTACAATTTTGGCAATCTATTCTTCTTTGTTTTACTGCCTTGGCAATCCCTGCAATGACACAAATATAGCAAAAGAACCCGGGGTCAAGAGTACATTTTTATTACCTGTACACATAAAGAACTTTTTATTGGCTCCAAGTTAGTACTATGATTTTCATGCTTTATTAAAATTAATAAGCTATTGCAAAGTATGCAGCAAAAGACATATTTATATATGTCTATTTATAGTCCACTTTTCTCATTGAGACTTAAGACTTGTGAGCAAAGGAAGGCAACCTACAAACACACATGCTTATAAATGAATAAAATAAAACTGTTGATGTATTTACCTGGTTGATTAAGGGATTGCCAGCCTGAGGTTTTGACTGCATACTGAGGTCCTGTTGGCTTGAAGCCCAGAGGAGATTCCGTATTGGCAGAAACTGGTCTATTTGCTCCATTTTCCGGGCTTTCCAGTGGGTTTCGTACTGTGGGTGTGGTAGAAGCAGTAAGCTGTGGTTGCTCCAGAGAGTCGCTATGCAGAAACAAAACATTGTCAGTGACTAACAACTTATCACAAAACAGTGGTAAGAGGAAGTTTGATGAAAGCATTGTCATAATGGGAAAGGGGCAAAGTTTCTACTGTTTGTTCTAGGGCCCCTTCCGCACATGCAGAATAATGCACTTTCAATCCACTTTCAATGCACTTTGCAACTGGATTTGATTGTGCGGAATAGAAAATCCACTTTCAGACAATTGTGAAAGTGGATTGAAAGTGCATTATTCTGCATGTGCAGACGGGGCCTAAGACTTCCAGAATCTAAATTTTGACCCTGTGTTTCTATGAGAACATGTGTTTTATACTTTGTCTATATGCCAATAAAGGTGTTGTTGTTGACTATGAAAACATTTTTATTAGTGAATTAGCACCAAGAATAGTTTGGCAGAAATTACTAAACTGCATTCTCAAGTACTACGATTGCTAACTCCATGTTGGGACATTCATGGAGGTTTGATGTTGAAACTTGGGCAAGGTAGGATTTTGGAAGAAGAGGGACCTCAGAGGAATATAATGTCAGGGACTTCACCCTCCAAAGCAGACATTTTCACCAGTGTAACAGATGCCTGTAGTCTGGAGATTAGTTGAAATTCTGGGAGATCTCTAAGCCCTACTTGGAAGTTAAACTCCCTACCAAATACTGACTCCTTGTGGTTACAGATACATACTGTAAGCCCACACTTCTAGGACTTATTTAAACATACAGCAAAATGGAGATAGTCGAATGGGCTTCACCAGTTCAGACTTCAGTGAGGATGAAATGTACACATTCTCTATAATTAAAAAATCCACATTAGGATAAAAAAGTATAGCTTAACCTTTCATGAGCGGTGCTACGTTTCCATTTGCAGGGCATTACTGATGCAGATGAGAATTGGAAGTTATAACCCCATACCTACAATCTGAACCAATATAGTCTACCTTCCCACTACTATCTTATGCATATGTAGACTATGTATAAATCTCACATAGGTAAGATATGTGGTACTGGAAAGCTTTACACTTGAATTAACATAACGTGCATATTTAAACTTCCACTCTGCTATCTCTCATGTTGTTGCAGTAATCATCTGTTCATATTCTTGGGCAGATGGGATATGCCTCAAACAGGCAATTTCTAGCCCTTCGCAAATGGAGATTGTAAGTAGCTTACCAATTTAAGCATAAAATAAACTCTCTTAGAATTTTACTCATGTAAACCATCTAATTATAGTAATAACAATCTATAACAAGAGGCTAAGAGATGAAGTACAAGTCTTGAAGCAAGGAAATTCCAATTTGCAGCCCAGCCAAAAAATGACAGGCGTTTTACTAAATTCAGATTTTAAACCTCACGGCCTCACTGAAAGGCTGATGTTTCTACTGCCAGAGGACACCCTTTCTTCTGGAAGTCAGCCAATTTCCGAGTTTGCTCATTCCAGAAGCAATATAAAATTTCAACAAAACCAAGAGAGTCAACAAATACAAATACAAATACAATACCTTTAATGGCATATAAAAAGTGGTAAAATGCAAATTATGTTAAAACCAATTGACTAAAATTTACACAAAGGTTTCACCCTTGATCCAAGTGCCTTTGTTAAAAACCTGGCAACTGATTCAGTAGTGTGGGGATGATGGTCACTAAGCAAGTATGAAACTATTTCCTTGTCTGATCTCACTGAAAATTTCTTCAAGATGGCCTCGAGAAAAAGCAACCGATAGACTGCCAAATCTTTACAATGAAGGAGCACGTGTTCAGTTGTTTCGGGTAGGCCCGCTGCGCAGGAACAAGTCCTGTTCTCCTGTGGGATGCCATGATATCTGCCTCTTGTTTGGGCAGTCGGTAGCACATTAAGCCGAGCAAGCATAAAATATCTACGGAGATGTGGATTGATTAAATTACTCAGATATTTAGCCATAAAACCCGGCAATGGTGGTGAAATGCCATAAAATGTGGGAGAACAAGTTCTGCAGGCTCCAGCTGTGAGAAGTGAGGGTCTTTAGTGGCCAGGGATATCTATATTTTTCTTACAGCTTAAAATAGCTCATATTGGGCGTTGTTGGGCCACCACTGTTTCATCTGTTTTTTAGTCCAATCCTGGCTCAGTCATGAATATACCAAGCAAGTCACCTGATTTCCTGCTCAACTGGGACCCCCTGTCCCCCCCTTACATTAATTAGGCCAACGCCACAAGGACAGAACTGAAATGCATGTCTTAACTGTGACAGATAAAAGACATTTGTAGAGAATCGAATGTGGTACTACAGTCATATGGTGTTGAAATGAATCATGGGTGCTGAACAAAACGAAGGAAATAAGGCTGAAGCTTAGCTGAAAAGTAGGCTTCAGATAAAACTCTTGATTTATGACTCACTCAAAAGCCTACTGAGTTTTGCAAGAGGCTCTCCGTCAACATTTTGCAGCAGGCCTCACGTACCAATATTACTGGAAATTGCGTTCATAAGATTTACTTCACCGAACTGTTCCTCAGGACGCAGTCCTTCCGAGTTTTCTTCCTGTGATCTTAATATCGGCACTCAAGGAATCATGGAAATGCGGTCAATATGAAAGGCGCGAAGTAAAAAGCACCGATTTCCATAGTAATCAGCTTTCTAACACAATTTCGCGCACCAGTCAGAGACTGGTTAACAGGACAGTGTGTTGTTGTTGTTTTTTTGGGGGGGGGGATCCAACATTAATATTGAGAAGCAGTAACCCCATTTCTCATCTGTCAAGCTCATCTGATACATGAGCCCATGACAACTGCAAATATTCTTCAAGGGAGTCGGTTCTTCCACCGTGAAAAAAAAATAAAAATTAAGGAGAAACAAACTAAGAAGGAATTCCTCTTTCCCACTGCCTTCAAGGCCCCTTGGTGTCTGACAAGCCTTTCTCTGAAATTATATGTAGGAGCGGTCTTAGCTATGGAGCAACTCTCCTGCACCTCATGCCGGGGGAAGCCCCGCTAACCCAGCAATTTCCCCTGCCACTGTCTTTTCACTGTCAGCATGCTGCCACAACTCCGAGGCATTGTTCAGAAGCTGAGGGTTGGCTTGGGCTCACTTGCTTCTCCTCCGACCAATGACCACTGCTGCCAGCTGCTGCATTTGCCAGAGCACTGCTTTTGTGACTTCACATAGCCAGAGACAAACTCCCATCTGGTCACCCACATGGAAAGAAAGGCAGAAGCAAGCAAACCATGGCAGGAGATCATGACTGCACAGCCTCTCTTGCCTGTTTTCTTGATACTGATGCCACAGCTGGGCATGTGAAAGTCCCTGCCAGTGCTCCATAGCCCAGGCTGGAGGTACCTGATAAGCCTGTGCTGGCCAAAACTGGCACTTCTCCCTCACCCGTGCTATTAATCCTTTTGGACAGCCTCTGTACGGCCCTTTCCGCATGGGCCTTTTACAGCGCCCTGGGGACGGAAAAAACGCCGTACCGAGGGAGCTGTTCGCATGGGGGGAGCAGCTGCTTCACAGCCGCGCCACCCTCACTCTTCCCCAGCGGCGCGAAGCCGCCATTTTCCCACCTCGCTCCCCAGCGTGGCCGTGCAGAAGCGGCCTAAGTCTCTTGCCTTGAAAACCCTACAGGGTTGCCATAGGTCAGTTGCAACTTGACTGCAGTTTATACACACACACACACACACACACACACACACACACACACACAAACCTGTTTTTGAGTTACCCAATAAGCTATCAATCAGTTCCTGTGTTCCGTTTAAGTTATCTAAACCTCCTTATCTCCTAATGTGGCCCCCCACTGTGATAACCGTATTCATTTCTGCAAAGACTCCTGAAAATGCCACTCAATAACATTCCACAAAATGAGTAAATGTAATTGTTCATTTTTGCAAAGGGAATAGGGCTGTTGTACTGTGGAACTGTTGAGGAAGATGCTTTTATGAAAAGGGAAAAGCTGTAGTTTATGGCACTGTTATATGCTGTCCTTGTTTTCACTGCATGGTTTTAAACTTTGTAATCCAAAATTACCAAAAAAATGTAGTTATTTATTTACTTTCTTGCTGAGTCTAAAGGCAGATCACAAAATTTTACCAGTGCATTAGGAACACTATAAGGCATGTAATAAAACACTATAATGCTTCTTTGATCTAAATTTATTTTGCGTTCTTGAAAAACAAGGAAATCTCTCTCGTGGCTTTTCAAGGGAAAAAGTAACTGTTATTATCCAGACAGTTCCATTATGTAGGTAATTTGCTAAGTAAATGGTGGTGTGCCATAGAGCAGTAAGCTGTTTTTACCAACAAGGGGGGAAAAGATGTTAACATATTGTAAATGGAACTCCTTGTACTGCTTTGTAAGGCAGGTAAGGATCTGTATAATCAGTAAGCAAGAAAATGTTAACACAAGAGCTTTTTGGAACAAGTAGAGAGGAGCACCCAGTCTTAAGACTGCTAAGGCCAGGCAAATGCAGGTTATAAAGGGAGATGTATTGTTCGCTATTATTACTTTGAAAAGCGTATTCCAGACAAACCCAGGAAGCTCCCAGGAATTCTTTCTTTCTTTCTTTGACTTATTCAAAGGGTAAGGGTGTTCAATGAAGATGAATTACCTGCAAGGTCTCCAAACCTCAGAGCCACTGGGTTCCCATTTTGTTTTTACTTTCAGGACATCACTGGTTTTGACATGAAATATCTACTCCTCTCCTCAAAATTACGAACATCAATATGAAAAGTCAGCTTTTACAAACAGCTCAATCCAGATGAGGGAACTGAATCCAATTAAGGAGGTGGCGTGGTGCTGGCACAAGGGTCACCTGCGCTGGTGGAGGAAGCAAAGATGCTAGCAGCCAGCCATTCCTTAGAGACAAAAGCTGCAAGTTCAGGCTACCATAGAGTTGTGCAGGCCTCCCAATCAGATGCTGGCATGGGGGGAGGGCCAGGGCATTCCTGGGGGTGGAGCTGACATTAGTCAGCTTCCACCTAGGACAGTGGTGGAGAACCTTTGGCACTCCAGATGTTATGGACTACAATTCCCATCAGCCCCTGCCAACATGGCCAATTGGCCATGCGGGAAGGGGCTGATGGGAATTGTAGTCCATGACATCTGGAATGCCAAAGGTTCGCCACCACGGACCTAGGATTTGTGGCAACTTGCGCCATGGCTTTCTGGAGGTGGGTGGATTTTTTACCCCCCCCCCTTTTTTTGCCTCTCTGCGTTACCGGAAAGCCCTCTGGAAGCATCAGGACAGCACCGCAGAAGCCCCATCCCCGGATGCCAGGGGCTCTGGAGTGACCTCCCCATATAGCAGCTAACTTGACATAATATTCAACTATTATTTAAATCCAATTGTACACCAGACTGAAGTTTATGAAAAGAAATAAAGCAAAATTACATCCTGTTTAGAGTCGTGAGAGAATTTGAGTTCTTCTTACATTAAAAAATACAATTATTTCCCCTATAATCAGCTTCTATTTATTTGTCCCTGTGATGTTGGAAATAAGGGTACTCAACTGACAAATAACAATGCAAAATAATGCAAATACAGGCCTCTAATCAGGATATGGTTGGAAAGCACATAATAAATTAAAATCTGGGTCCGATCAGCACATGAACAGTCACATTCAAAGAAAATAACATACCTCCTTGAACTCCATAAGAAAAAAAAAAGATGGATCATAAATTTTCAAAAGTTCAAATTTCAAACTGACTCATATATATTCTACTGGGAAGTGTGCAAGATATCCCCTAGACCAGGGGTCTGCAACCTCCAGCTCTCTAGATGATCATGGGCTACAATTCCCATCAGCCCCTGCCATGGTGGCAGGGGCTGTTGGGAATTGTAGTCCATGAATATCTGGAGAGCCGCAGGTTGCAGACCCCTGCCCTAGACCAGCGGTGGCGAACCTATGGCATGGGTGCCAGAGGTGGCACTCAGAGCCCTTTCTGTGGGCACACGCAAACAGAGTCGCCCCCACCCACCCCACACACATCTAGGCTGGCCTGGACCGCTGGACTCGATTATTAGCATTAAACTTAAGACCTAGTTTTGGGGAAGCAGTGTAGGTAACCCTGTTAAGCGCTATTAAACCCCACTGATTTTCATGTGAAGAACTAAAGAGTGATCCTTTACCTGGGAGTAAGCTCGGTTGCTAGCAATGGGACTTGCTTCTGAGTAAACCCTCCTAGGGTCATGATTCACCCGTTGGAAGAGTTGCATGGTTGCTTCAAAGCAAAGCCACCAACTACCACCAAGCTTACTCCTCAGTAACACATGCCTCGGAGCCAACCGTTTTTTCCTAACTAAAACCTCAGCATTCAGGTTAAATTGCCATGTTGGCACTTTGTGATAAATAAGTGGGTTTTGGATTGCAATTTGGGCACTCGGTCTCAAAAAGGTTCGCCGTCACTGCCCTAGACCATTCCATGAAACAAGTACTATGATGCACTTTCCTCCTTTGTCTCTCATGTATTTTATTTAAACATTTACATCCTGATTTTTCCTTTCATTGTTTTTGCTAGGGATAAAATGATCTTTGCCAGACATGCCCAAACTCCTGTATATTTGGATCATATCACAAGCACCTGTTGTGAATATGACCTAAGTTATGGAAGATCAGATCAAGTGGTTGCTGAGGTGTTCATTGGAGTTTGCTGGGTAGCTGCACATCTACCACACTCAAACACAAGCTGCCATCTCCTCTACTAGATGTTCTGCCAGGACTGATGAAGCATTCCTCACTCTGGTGAGGTGCAGACTGGTGAGCCAGACAATGTTGGTCGTCAATATTTTTTAAAGAAGTGGATCAATGACAACAAAACTAGGGATGCTGAATCACAGTAGGAATTTGTGTCACAGACAGATAAGATTAATTTACAGTCTTGATATTAGTGATATGTACAGAATTTCTGGTGTGCACAATGAATTATAACTTTATCTTAACTGACGTTTATAATAACCCTCAGTGAGACAGATAGAGAATGGAGACGGGAAAAAATGGATTTTTTTTTTGCAATGTCACTTAACCATTCCTCACTAGGATTTGAACCCATGCCAGTTTAACAATTTATCTGCATGACTGGTCTTACCAACTGCTAGATGTCAAACAGGTTTGCCAAGCAAATGAATATGTTTATGACCTTTTGAACTTCACGATATTTAGGAAAGGTTTAGGAATCAGTGTGGCATACAGAATTGAGAAGGGACCAGGGAAGAAAAAAGAAAACAGAAAGTAATTGAGAGGGACCACAACTATCAGACATACCTGTTCAATTCGACAGTAACTGTTCAAGTAGTGCTGTGACTTTGGTAAGTAGGGGCTTCAGGGTTTATGTACATGTTGGTCAATGTACCTATTTCTACTGTGTGCACGGAGCATTCCCAAACATTGAAGAGAATGGGCTAGTATGCAGCTGCGTGTGTACACCCAGCTGCTGCTGCAGAACATTTGATCTTTCTTTGGGTTTAGATGACCTGTCCTACAGCAGCCTAATATCAAGACCTATTCTTCAGGAAGCTTAGGATTACATTTTTGCAGAAGGCAGGAAGCCTGACTGAGGCCATTTACACACTTGTGGTCTCCTTTGCATTGAGTGCACATCCCCTTTGGGTTTGATTCTTGGTTATGTACACGTTTTCCCCTCTTTGACAGTTACCCCCACTTTCAGATCAGTTAATCCCCATGGTTTTTGAAAGCTCTGAAACTATTACTTTTCCTCTTCCTTAACAAGGAAAGAGAAGGACAGCAACATGTGCTTAAGCTTTCTTTAAGTTTAATTTTTCTCACACCTTCCTGCCTAACCACAGCAGTTCCACCTACTCTTTGGGCCACCATTTCAAAACCATCAGAACCACCCTGAGCCTAAAAAGGGAAGGGAAGTATAAAAATCCCATAATAAACAAATAAACAAACAAATAAGGGTTTTCTTTCTTTTTTCCACGCGGAGGGTCTATAGCAGGAGTGACAGACCCAGTGAAATTGACAAGAAATAGACATGGCCTAACTAACACTACACCAAAGATGGCAGGGGGAAAAAGAAGCAGGCAAGTTCCCCAAATGGAGATTGATAAACACAACAAGAAAGCTGTGGGTGGGAAGGCAAAATGGTGGATCATCTCAGCTAGGGACACTCCGCAGGAAAAGAACCCCCCACCCCCACCCCAAAGCAGGAAAATGCTACTGTGAAGCAAACAGGCATGGTGTAAGTAGGGCATGCATGAATGACCTAAGAGTACTGATAACTTTGGGATCCAAGCCAAAAGAATGAACATCAAGTACTCAGCACCGGCACGAAGCAGCGATGTGGGTTTTCCACCTAAGAGTTTTTGCCTGAAAAACATTAAATCTAACTCTGGAACTGCCAGGGTTGCCTAATTTTTTTTATTATTGAATATGGCATCCACTGTCAAAGCATTTCTCCCCACATTTCTGACAGGAAAAGCTGCTACGGAATCTAAAGGGGAAGAGAGAAAACTTTCCTTCATTTTACCGGCCTGGTAAGATCTGATTCTGTTCAGAGTATCCTCTGTGAAAACTGTGGACTGTAACGCAGTTAAAGGATGCCACGTGCACAGTATTTATGCCTCAATCGTTTGTGCTGTTTTAAAATGTGGTATCTTTAACATATTTTAAAAGTAAAAGGCAAAAAGATTTATATGATATGAAGAGATCGTGGGCTCCAAAAGAAGTAATAATATGAACTCTTGCATCCCACAAACTTCAAAATTAAACAGAGACAGAATCAACCCATTAAAAATAAAATCTGTCATTTCATAGTGTTTGCAGACATAAGAGAAATATTTGGAAATTGCACGCACGATGGCAACATAAAGAATGCCTGGTGCCAGGGACACAAAAGAAACAGACAAGAAAATTTCACAAGAGAAACTCTTCCTTTCCAGCCACGATCCTGCTCTTTAAAAAACAAAAGCTCAAATCTTTCCAGTGTTGATCACAATGATAAATATTTATGTTGCTAGAGGAAACCAAGTTCCTTTGCCTTATAAAAAGAGAATGGGGGAACTGCCAGAATCCCAGCAGGCTTCATGTGTAGGAGTGGGGGAAACAAACCTGGTTCACCAGATTAGCGTCCACCAGCTCCTAACCCACTACACCACACTCTGAATTTACAGTAGTGCAGTCATGAGACCCATCATTTCAACAAGAAAGTGGCTAAGTGGTTGAGCATCTGCTTGTCATGCACAAGGTCCCAAGTGCAGTCCCCTGGAATCTTCAGTTAAAAAAGCCAAGTAGTAAGGGCTGTGAAAGACCTCATATCATGGGCAGCTGCTGCCAGTCAGGCCCGTTCCGTCTGAGCCTTGCAACCAGGGGCGCACCGGCAAACTTGCCGCCGGTGCACCGCCCAGGGCCATTCATACGGTGCCCTGCAAATGGCTCTGGTGCCTCAGCGGCACGTGGGGTCACATTCGCACAGGCATGCTGGCACAGATCTCTCTTACACCTTGTCTCCCGGCTGCCATTGCACTGAGAGGCCAGGGCACGAGCCCCTGTGGCCATAGCAACGCCTCCAGGGCTGGAGGCCACGAGGCGTGTTCCCTGGCCTCTCCAGAGTGGTGGCGGCAGGGGGACAAGGTAAGAGAGATCTGTGCTGCCCTGCGAAAACACTGGCATTCACCCAGTGAATACCGGCATTTTCCAAAAGACCGAAAATTGCCATTGTGGGGAGAATGCACCGCTGCCGCTGTGCTATAGCAGCCGTAGCAGTGTGAAGTTGTCCCCCACAATGGCATTTTACCGGCCCCACGCCGTTCTATCTGGCCTATGCGGAAATGGACCTCTGAAAAGACAATAGTGACTTTGATGGACCAGCGAACTGTTTCAGTGTCAGGCAACTTCCTGTGTATTCAACTTGGAAAGAATTTGACTGCTTTTAAGCATGCTGCCGATAAAATATGAAATCCTATTCTTTTGTACTCTCATAATCATTTCTCATATGCCTGTTTTTTCCAAAACTGTTTTCTTTCCAACTTTTTACTCACCTCACTATTGTGAAAGCCATATGGCAGCACTTTTAAAAAGTTTATAAAATTGGCAGGACAACTGAGGCTCAGGGAGGAGGGGCAAGAAGACGATTTCACCAAAAAGGGGTGGGGGTGATATCCTCATCTAGTTCTAGAGCCATACTTTTCCGCAGATTGTTTTTTCTTAGTTAACTTATGATAAAACAAAACCACCTCACTTCCTAGGCAGCTACATTTGGATATTCTGAATTATGTCTGCTCCTGAGACCCATTAATAGCAAAACTGCCCATGCGTGACTAGCTTGAAGGAACTACCTTGCTAGACACAATAAATGAGCCAGTTGCATCAAAACCATCAGCACACAGACGTCTGGTTTGTAGGTTAAATAAGGCGTCCAAGGAAAGTTGGGTATAATGTTACCATAGTTGTGGTCAGGAAGTATGACACAGAATAAAACGTCTCACCAAGCACTTTACGAGGTAGCTGGCCTGTGTGTGTAAAATCCATTTTTATTTGCTGCCCCATTTTCCACAAGTAGCTAAGTTTTACAGTGTTGAATGAGTGAATATTTGACGAATAGAAGCTCTCTGTTTTAACAGCACGCCTTTAGAACATGTGGTTTCCTCATTGATGAAGCTGCTGCCAATAGCTCATTCAAAGCTATTGATTCCATTTTGGTCATACTTTCCCACCATGGAGTTAACCAAAAGGTCACACATCTCTATAGACAATGGTAGGTAATGGGTTCAATGTAATATGCCAAATCAAAAATACACTGTGAGCTGGAGAACCGTGACTGTTCTGCATATTTCAGTTTAAAACAATTTGCATACTGCCTGACTTTGACAGCAACAGTGGTAGACTTGTCATTTTAACAGTATGGTTCTGCTGAAATTGCCACCTTCAATATTAACCACACTTTCAATAGTCTTGGATTCACAGTTCAGGAGGGTAGAATGAGACGTGAGAAAATTATCTGAACATTTTTTAGGGGAAACTAGATTTTCGATACCTCTGGACCAGGGGTAGGGAACCTGCGGCTCTCCAGATGTTCAGGAACTACAATTCCCATCAGCCCCTACCAGCATGGCCAATTGGCCATGCTGAGAGGCTGATGGGAATTGTAGTTCCTGAACATCTGGAGAGCCGCAGGTTCCCTACCCCTGCTCTGGACCTTTGGGAGCCATTTTTACTATGACTGAGGCCAGACAGACACTTTGAACTAGGATTCTCTTGATTTTTATAAGATCAGTAAGTTACAAAGTGGTGGCTAGTAACAGACTGCCCATGCTTTCTTTAAGGCATTAACGGTCCTATATTCAATGTACAATCTGGTTTACAATTAAAGGCTCTTCAGGTAGTAAATTTTTGAAACTGCAGTCGATTCATTTTGCACAGAAGGTTTTTTATTTCCAGGCATGCAGATATCTTTCCTCTAAGTGGTGCTTGGTGTCTTTCCCTCAACCTTCAAGGCACAATGTTTGATCATTTGCAAACTGATCTCCCATTTGGCATACCCTTTAAGATTAAGATTGAATGGAACGTGGTTGTTTGATTGTAATGGGAAGGTGTATCTGTGACAAGACAAAGGGCATCTCTCTCTCCTCAACCTACCTGTGTCAGAACATGTGAATTTTTGTAGAGAAAGATCCTTCCTCAAGATTAGACACACAAAAGCTTATATTACCCTGTTTCCCACAAAATAAGCCCTACCCCGAAAATAAGCCCTAACGCATCTCTTGGAGCAAAAATTAATAGAAGACCCTGTCTTATTTTCGGGGAAACACGATACTTATCCATTACAGCAATACAACTTTTAAAAACTAAAAGCAACTATAGCTATCCTGAAAACCTATTCTTTTCACACGGCAATGTTCTCTTGCTTTACAAAAAAACAAAGTAGTTTATTGAGAAATAGTATGCTCTCTTTTAGCAACTCTGGAATGCACATCTCTCCCTTGATTATTCTGGTTTGTAGTGGTTACAAACTGAAACCAGTTCTCCTTCAAACAGCACGATTCTTCTCCTTTCCCATTCAATGCACACAGGATTCGGTACAACAAGCAGCATGTTAGTGAGTAAGTCCTTTTTGTGTGTAATCGCCAGAAAACTGCTTCTACTGAGTGAATGAATTTAACAGTGCAAAAGTTATTTAATGCAAGGCAGGCCATATAACCAAACCAGTTAGGATGAACAAATGGGAGAAGTAAAAGAAGGGATAGGGAAAAAGCGATATATATTTGGTGCTTGGTGTTCTATTGTATTCTTACTACCTCTTATTCCTTTGCATGTTCAAAGCACTTGTTGATTTCCTCGATGGTTTTATATTTTCTAGAGGTGGTGGTTTAATAACAGGAGTTATAAGAAGGGCATCCAAGAGTGAACGACAGGTACTGTGGTCGGAGAGTCTAGTAAATATTTAGAGAGAATTTGTAAATAAACCAGTTGTCAAAATTTTTTTGAAAAGTTGACTGCAGAGATGAGAAAATGAGCTTAGCTATTAATCATGATGGTTGGATCCAACCAGCTTTTCATTTAATCTCTCCCTACTATCATGCTTGCTACACAACATTTGTGAATGCAGATTCCAAACTTCCTCAGCACACTGAAGAGCTGACTGAATCCAAGCAAGAACTGGCATAAATGCATCTAAAGATTGCACTCCTATAAGTTATTCAAATAATAATGTACAACAACATACCATGGTTCTGAAACTATGACCAACTCCTGTCATATATGAGTTTACTCAGTCCAATTTCCTGTGTTGTTGCCGCTTATCCTTTATACATATTTCTGAAAATGACTAAGACAAAATTTGTCTCATGGGGCTGTGATCTAATTTAGTATTCTCTGTGGGGGGTGGGGGTGGGTGGGTTGCGCCTTAACAAATGATGTTTCAGGATGGGTAGCCGTGTTGGTCTGTAGTAGAACAGCTACATTTGAGTTCAGTAGTATCCTAGATAGCAACAATAATTTTGGACTCTGAGCTTCTGAAAGTCACTAAGGTGCTACCGGATGTGAAATCTAGATGTTTCAGGAGCTACTGTACTGACTTGAACTTTAACCGCTAGAAAAATACACTTCCATGAAATGCATTTGTTAAAGCTAATTATTCTCATTCCCATTTATCCACAACAGAGGTTTTCCTTTATGAGATGCTTAGGGGCTCAACTAGAAATCTACCTGGAGCGTATCGCAACAGCAGCATAAACAGCAGCAGCAGCACCACTTCTGTCTTGTGCTGATGCTACCTTTGGAGATGAAGTAGACGGGATGGGTACAAATGTTGGAACACTTTCCGATGGATTTTCCCAAGGCATTGGCCTAGCACAAGAATTTTAATTCAAGCAAAAGAGAAAAGCCAAGACAATGAGAGAACAGGGAGACTTAGGAAAGAAGCATTCTTTATGCAAGGAATTTCAAACATCACGACAACTGGGCACACAGTTATAGTACTAGTTCCTGCACGGATATCTTCAAAACTTGGAAGTCTGTTCTTAATGTTCTACTTATATTGTGCCCATGCTATGTTCAGGATAGGATCTTTACATCACGACAGGCAGGCTTATTCAGAACATTCCTATTCATTCAACCAGGGTTGCTTCCAAGTCAGTGTGGTCAACATTGTAACCACAGAGCTGGCTCAGAATCGCCCATCAAACCCAGCCACAAAAGGGGAGGAGGGGTCCTAATCATGCATCTCACATCAATATGAAGCTCCTTTTGATCTTGAGCTGCTAAATAGCAGGACATTCTGATAACAGAGCACATCTGTATTTAATATATGTGGAGGAACAATAATTATTAACGGCTTGAACAAATCTAGTATGAAGTGGGAAGACATGTCCGATGGCTCTCAGTCCTCTCCAAGATTGGATTTATGGGTTCCCCCATCTGCTCTGCCATAAAAATATATTACTACATCTGAAGAGATTTTGGTCATCCAGAGAGGATCGCAATAATAGTTACAAATTTCCTTTCCATCTTCTTAAATAAGGTAGAAGACGAAGTTTTAAAGTTTGAAGCAGCATAGCTCTGTACTGTAAGGATCATGTTGAAAATGTAACACAAATATTGTCTGAAGTCATGGTCATCTCTGCTTAGCATAACAGACAGCCTCAAGTTTAATGAATAATGCGTCAAAAATTTTTTTCCAGTAGCTGCCCTTTATTAAAAAACAGTAATTGAGAAAAAAAATCAACAGAAGTTATTCTGAGAAACACCAGTAAGTAATAGGAAGTTTGTTGCATTAAGTATATTTTTAGAATGACTGGCTATCCCAGAGGAAAACAGGTGTGGCAGGATCACTATTACTAGTTAAAGTTCAGCTTCAAAAACTTCTTTCACGGCCAATGTATTTGGCTGAAAACTTATTGCCAATAAAAAAAAGGCATCCCCACTTAAACGTCTGATTTCATTACAGGGAACAGTAAATCTGAAAAGGCCATCATAAACTTGTGGAAGTTAACAGTGGACAGACTTATAACTGATCTTCCTTCCCACATGGTAGTGGCTCAAGCATAAAGGTATATACCGGCTGCTCGAGGATGAATAGGTTTGTGTACCTGACAGGATGTAGGAGCATGGGTCCATACTTCATAGTCTGAGTGACTAACGTAGATTCCGCCATTGCCGTGGAATGTACAGCTGGGTCAGAGATCTGAGTTGCTACAGTATTTGTCTTAGGTTGGCTTCTTCTTTGTTTAGATATGTTTCCCTCCAGCCCAGCAGTAGCTGGGGCGCAGAATTCCGGAGAACCAGTTTTTAGCCTTGACCTTAATGCAACAATAATTGTAAGACACCACACACAAACAATGCTAACTGGATTTTTTTACAATATTACCCAACATATTGTTGCTAATAATTGCTCAAAGAATTTCTGGAAGAGATAGCACGTGCTTATGGCAACTGCCCTGTTTTACTCTTCTGGGGTAAAACATTCATCACTGGTGCTTTCTCAGCTTGTGAGAATCTCAATGTTCACTCCCTGCAACCATCTTTAAACTTCACTTATGGTCAGAGCCCTTAGGGGATGGGGCGGTCTACAAATACAATAATAAATAAATAAATAAAATAGTAGGGACTATTGTGAGACTGGGTCATATGATATATCTAGATTCCTTTCACAGAGAATGATCCTTGAGCAAAGGAGAGGAAACTAAGGCATTTTTCTTTGGCTGTGTGTACGTTTCATTGGACTTGAAATACCAGTTTTCCTATACCAAGTTAGATGTCAATAACATTCATTATCATGTACAAAGAAGAGTCATTGAAGACTAGGGACTGGATCCAAATTAAACTGGCAAACTTCTGCTGACTCCACCTCCAGTGGAAAGAAAGAAAATTCCATTCTGGCACTGGAAAATTTTAATCTGGATCCATCACTTGGATTTACAAATGCACACAAACTGAGCTTTCCTTATTATTCACAGCTTACGGTTAAACTCACATATCTAATGCTGTCACTGACTATCGCTGCCACCTTGTGGAGTAGACAGGAACATATCTAGAAGCAGAAACAGTCAAGAAACATCTTGAATTTGCCTTTTAAAAGGCTCAGACTAGATGTTTCATGAATGCTATTGACATCTAACTTTGTATAGGAAAACTAATATTTCAAGTTCAGTGACAAGTATACACAACCTAATAAAAATGTTTATACCACACAGGACAACATTATAGGCCTCACTTTTTGTAGCTAAAAGGCTCAGGGCCTGACCGGGATGGCCCAGGCGACCCTGGTCTTGTCAGATCTCAGAGGTCGATTCGGCACTTGCGTTATTGACCTAAGTTCGAGCTGTGTTCGACATAAGTGCTCCGCACAACCACTGGGATCGACATGGTTTTGTACCAGCTTCGCCCCGTGTAACGGTCAAATTTCCGACTCCAGTTGGGAACTACTACTTTTTCAGGGAACCACGCTCAAACAGCTCGATTCCAGTAAAGTGCGGAATCTCTGGTGCCAGGAGTCCCCCATTCAGCCAATCACAGCTGAGTGTTTCGGGCATGCTGGCCAATCAAAAAACGCCACCTTCGTCCCTCCATTCCTGTGGCAGTTTTTTAATAATGTGTGTGGGGATAGACGGAACATGGCCGTAGAACAGTAACCAATCGGAACGGAGCGGCGAAGAGGCACAGGATGATTCTGCCCTCCGAGCTGGGATCAAGCTGGTTGCAGTGGGGAACAACAATGGCTTCGACCTAGGTTAGTACCCTTCTCAGGGAACTGGGTCGAACCTATTTTACTTGTGTGCGGAATCGCTCAGAAGCTAAGCAAGGTCAACCCTGGCTAGTATTTGGATGGGAGCCCTCCAAGAAATACCAGGGTTGTGACGTGGAGACAGGCAATGGCAAACCATCTCTAAGCGTCCTTTGCCTTGAAGACCCTATGGGGTCCCCATTTCAGCTTTTTGATGACAAAATAAAATGCTCAGAATCAGTTTTTATGAACCCTGGAGACCATTTAAAAGAGATTAAACAAAATGTTCATGTCTAAGTCACACTGAGCTTTTGAGAAGGGGAAATATTCCTGTTGCACCCGAAACGGCACACCAAGTTCAGTAATGCCAGAGACCCACTCTCATGAATGGCACTCAAAAGAAGAGAGGCTATACGTGGTAGGAGAAAGTAAGAAGGGACAGAGATATTGGACAGAAGAATTAAAAAGGCCCAGAGCTTTCAACCTCCTCCAATCAAATTTATCAGGCATTTAACCACTTTTAAGACTTCATAATGCATTATTACATTGTTAACATATGTTTTAAAGAAACTGTGACAAATGTGGCAAAAAAGCTACCTATTGTAAGTAGATGCCATTTTGGACACAATGGCTACTTGACAATCGATATTTAAAATACGAACTGAAGCGGGTGGATGAGGTGCACATTTGGGCAACGCTTCCAGAGGATTGCTGAGAAAAATGCTTCTAAAAAATAGGAGAACATTTGCAAAGTGAAATGACAACATACAAGTTGTACGGTAAGCATTACATTTAACAGCTATCCCAATAATCACATATTTGTGCATCCTAAAGCTTTCATTATGCTTTCATTTAAACTGTCCGTTATCACAGGCAATACAGAAGACAGTATCTCTGTATTCTGTAGCATCTGTGGCCATTTGGCATTGTGAACTAGATTTTTATTTACATTATTTGCAGTTCATCTTTCTCACTTGGACTCAAGGTCCAAGATGAAACTTTGGTATGTCCTGGAAGGCAAGAACTAGGAGTCTACTAATACAAATTGTATTATTTGGTGGAATAAATAGTTCCTGCAACAGACGAACCAATGATGGATTTTGCGGTTATAGAAAGTTTTTTTTTTGGGGGGGGGGGGGTCATAAGTGTACAAGTACTTTTATGTTTTTTCATACCCAAATACTTAGGTATGGCAGCAAATTCTTTTCAAGTAGAACACTATTACTGTAGACATTGCTAGATATTAGTAATTAAGGGACCGTTATGTTTTAATATGGGAAGCAAGAGATTGGTTGAAAGGGTTTCAATTTGTCTTCAACATCTGTCAAGTCAACTGTGTACTTGGGATAGAGCTAGGATGCAGTATCTTCAGGTTAATCCTAAGAGTTCATCCAAGTCTAGTGAAGTCAGGGATCTTAGAAGAGCATATCTCTGTTTAGGATTGAACTGCTAAACCCATCACTTTTCAGAATTGGTAGCTATAAAGAATGACATGTCACATCAGTATTAATTTGACTTGGGCCTCTGCAGAACTTATTTTGCCATCATAAGCATAAGCATTTTATTGTCATTGTGCACACACAACAAAATTTACAACAGCATTCCTCGATGCACACAATTTCAGACTCATACCCCATCCTCACTTTCCCCTTCCTCCACCCATCCTTACACAGCCCCAAATACATCAACAGGAAGCCACGGAGTTCAGCATAGCCACAGCTCTAGAGTAGAAGCTGTCTCTAAGCCTCTTTGTCCTAGTTTTTATAGACCTGCATCGTCTGCCAGATGGTAACAGTTCAAAAAGAGAGTGTGCTGGATGAGACGAGTCTCTCAGAATATTTTGGGCTTTCTTTAGGCTTCGGGAATTATAGAGTTCTTCCAAGGAGGGGAGAGAGTAGCAGTGAAAAATATATAGGAACAAGATTCCAATATTTCTAAAATAATTTTGTATACTATATTACCTCTTCCATATGAGTCTAAATGGGTGTCTTGCCATTCCTGGTTACTAAAATTAATTCATACATATAATTTAAAGTGTCCAAAATATAGAGTTGGTAAGTGTTTCTATCACCCAGCCCAGTTCTTCTAGGGGAGGGAAATCAAGTTGTAGGATTGTCTGCTTTGCCAAGTACAACATAAAATAAACTTCACAACAAGCACTGTTGCTCCTACTTGCTCGTGCTTCTGAATTATCTGCATGAATAAATTGTGGTGACCTATTTTTCCATTAAAGTAGCAGAAAAAGTAAAAAGAAAAGAAAATCAGTGCACAAAAGCAAATAACAGATTACCTCCTGCAAGATGAAGAAGAAAGATTAGTCCCACAAAGTTTGGCAGAAGGAACAGTGGCAAGAGACGGCTCTGTGATCATAGGAATAGTTGAACTTGCTTCTGTCCTGGTAGATGGCCATTTGTTCAATTTTCCAAAATAAGAGAATAAATCTAGATTTGCTTTGTTGACACCACATCCACAAAGTAGTGTAATTTACGTCATATTTGTGTGCAAAAGTAGGAAGCGTGTTACAATATGCAGTGCTTTATTGTACCTGGTTGCTTTTCTAGCAATCATTTGAAGTGTTCAAAAACGGAGTAGGCAAATTATAACTCCAACAATTTGGGAACACTTTAAACCTTCTGATTTTGTCAGAATTAAATTTCTGAAAGTGATTTCGAAATACTGGAAAGTTTTTAAGAAAAATGGTGCAGGAGTCAGATCTTGTCATAAGTCACTAGATGGGCCATGTTTTTCAGGTCTAAAAGGAGCATATATTGCTTAGATCAGGGGTAGGGAACCTGCGGCTCTCCAGATGTTCAGGAACTACAATTCCCATCAGCCTCTGTCAGCATGGCCAATTGGCCAATTGCTCCTACTGTTACTGCCTTTTCTACCATGCCCAACTAACTGCCTCTCACAATTCTTGTGTGTGTGGAGCTGCACTAACAGGAGGGCTAGAAGACCACAAAGTCACATGTAGGGGTGTGATTAGATTACATGCTTAGCAGTTTTCAGTTTGAAAGAAAAGCAGTGACGTTTTAATTACACACACAGTCTAACAATAATCAATGTGATTAGCTGGCAGAAGTTATCACAAAGGAAATACTTATTTGTCCAGTGCAGGGGTAGGGAACCTGCGGCTCTCCAGATGTTCAGGAACTACAATTCCCATCAGCCTCTGTCAGCATGGCCAATTGGCCATGCTGGTAGGGGCTGATGGGAATTGTAGTTCCTGAACATCTGGAGAGCCGCAGGTTCCCTACCCCTGGTCCAGTGTGAAGCTATTACCACTAACTACTTGCTTTTAATGTTCTAAAAGGTCAGCAAAGAACATGCAAGATGACATCAGGACACAAATGAGTGTTCATAATACAGCTTTAATCTAGGATTGCCAACTCCCAGGTTTGGGAATACTTAGAGGCGGAGCCTGGAAGGTGGCACCTGGAAGGTGGCACCTGGAAGAAGGAGGTTTAGGGAGGAGAGGGGCCGCAGCAGGGTATAATGCAATGAAGTCCAACTTCTGAGGCAGCCATTTTCTCCAAAAGGAATGGAACAAATGTTTTAAATAGATGGATAAATAGATAATTAAATAATGTGATTTATGTAATCTGGAGATCTGCTGTACTTCTGGGAGTTCTCCAGCCCCTAATGGAGGTTGGTAACCCTATTTCAATCATGCCAGTGTGCTGTGAGAAACAAGGAATGAAGCAAACCTATCAGTTGATAACATTATAGTTGGCTGTTCTTCTGCAGAAGAGATCTCTCCAGTTTGGGTAGCTACTGAATGGGAATGTTGAGACTCCAATCCATTCATTAGATCTGTAAGCATGCTTTAGACATGATGATAATACAGGACACATATAGTTGATGCCACCAGACACAAATTCTAAGGCTCAATAATATTTAGGATTAAATTATCGTGGAAGTTGACAGCTTGAAGGCATGACATGGAACTATACAAACATGCTCAAAATTGCAGTAACAAAGTATAGCTATTTGAATAATATGAAACAGAATTATTTTTTTTTAGCGAGTCTTAGCTCCAGGTCAGAAAGATGAATTTAAGCAAGCAAAGAAATATATGCCACCTACAAAGAGGAAGATTATTATTATTTTATAATTAGCATATTTTGACATTTAAAGGCTCAGAGAGCATCAGCAATGATGACAAAATTGCCACTACAAAAGGAAGAAGTTACATATTCATGCCTGGATGAATGATTTTTTTTCTCCATTTTTATTCATGCATGCTAGTCAAGGATTTGCTTTGTCAAATTCTTTCTAAATCATTACAAAGTTTTAATACCCAACTCAAGATTCCCTTTTCAGGTATCTAAATTTCTATTTCAGTACTCCTATAGTGATTTAGTCACATTTATTTTTGCATTAAAAATGCATTCCTCATTGTACCCAAAACAAAGCAGACATTTCAGGCCACTGTAACCAGCCATCTCTACTTGAATAGTCAACCCACAGCTAAGGTTCCATTATTACTGTGAATTTCTAGAATAGAAATCCTGAGTAACAATTGCTGCTGAACTGAGCAAAACATAGAGATGCTGCTGCTCTAAGATAAAAAAGATAGATGGCAAAGAGGGACCACTGAGAGACAGAGAGATCAATGAGATTAAAAAAGATAGGAATAATTGACACCAATCAATTGGGGATTAGTCTATAGCTGTGGTCTCCAACCTTTCTTGAGAGCAGCAGTGGCATAGTGGTTAAGAGCAGGCAGGTTCCTCAACATCTGGAGGAACCAGGTTTGATTCCCCGCTCTGCTGCTTGAACTGTGGAGGCTTATCTGTGGAATTCAGATTAGCCTGTACACTCCCAGCTGGGTGACCTTGGGCTACGGAGCACTATGGAGCGCTCTCAGCCCCAACTACCTCACAGGGTGTTTGTTGTGAGGGGGGAAAGGAAAGGAGTTTGTAAGCCCCTATAGGAGAGAAAGGGGGGATATAAATCCAACTCCTTCTTCTTCTTTCCAAGACCATAGACACATTTGGAATTCTGGCATGGCACAGGAGGTGGTGCTAGTTACACAATGGTTGCCACAACTTAACATCAGTAACACAGTACAGATCCTTGTGCTGTGGTTGCAGCTGATGCCAAAGCAACATTTAAAAAAATCAGCACAGCCAATAAATCTCCAGCATTCCATCAGAAGCCTTGCTGGGCAAAGCCCTACCTACAGAGCTCCACCCACTTCCGTTTGTGGGTGCCAGAGAAGTTTGTGGGTGCCAGAGAAGATATCTGTGGGCATCATGGGGTCCATAAGCAACACATTGGAGACACCTGGTCTATGGGATTAGTAGGAGGGAAACAATGTATGCAGTAAATACAATGTATGCAGTAAAACTAAATTGTGCATCATCTGCACAATAACAAAATCTGCATTACATCAATATTTCTAGTTCAAAACTAACAGGATATCTAATGGATAACAGATGAGGCTGAACGAGTCTGCTTGCTATTAAAAATGTCCAACTCTTCTAGCAGAAAGGAAGAACACATCCAGGTGAGTGCCTGAGCTATCTGTTGCTTGAGCTATTTTTGCCAGAAAAAAAATCTGTCTTTTCTTGGACAACGCAAAAGTGATGACAACAAGTTATAAGCCTGGAAGCAATTGAGCAGTTTCCATTCCTTCAAAGCAACCAGAACAGCTGCAAGAATAGATCTTAGTGAGGGCAAGTCTCTATGACACACTGCCCAGTGCTACAGATCAAAGCGCCATGAGACTCAACAGCAATTTGAATTGGTATTTGGGAGGGGATGATGGGGTCCAGAGAAACGGGGGGGGGGGAGGACAGGTCAGAATTAATTCTGTGGATTGCAGGGGAAAAGGTGTGGGGTGGAATGGAGTGCAGGAAAAAAAATTAACAGAACTGCAGAAAATAGCTGCCACTGCAGAGAGAAAAACAACAGAGGGATTACAGAAAATGCTTAGTTACAATTTTAACAAAAATGCATTTCTAAAATTAACATAGTAATGTGGCTTTCTAGAATATGAAGAGTTGAGTTCAGCTGCCATGATCTGTACCATACCAACTTTTGTAAAAGAAACAATGCCCATCAGAAGACTGCAAAATTCAGCCTCATTGAGATCTCTCCCTTATGCCCATTTCAACTGTTCACTACTGTGGAAAACCAACAAGTTACGTTGGTAAACTATGTTTGCCAGATATTTATTATAAGAGCATGACAAACTGGATTAAAATTAACTCTGAACCCTGAAGCACAATGGTGTTTTTATGTTGTGCAGCTTCCATTCATTATTAAAGGTTTTTAACAGGAAATGTATTTTTATTGGGTGATGATATGTATAACCAAATAAACATTAATATGTCTCAGAGAAGTGGGAAGATCCTCAGCATTCTGAGAAGTTGGAGGATCCTCAACATTTCTATATTGTTTCTGAAATGGAATACACCTATCCTTGGGCATACATGAACAATTTCAAGCCTTATGGAAAATGTTTTACCATTGGACATTCCTTTAATTTCTAATCTATCTAGCTGGGGTTAAGTTTTCACAAACAATAATGTTCCCTAATTTGGATAACCCAGGCTAGCCTGATCTTATCAGATCTCAGAAGCTAAGCCCTGGTTGGTACTTGAATGGGAGACCACCAAGGAATACCAACATCATTATGAAGAGGAAGGCCGCCACTGTTGGTGTCTTGCCTTGAAAACCCTACTGAGTTGTCATAAGCTGGCTGCAACTTGACTGCACTTTACACATAGTGCTCATGTTATGGATAGATTACTGCAAAATAAAAGCTTCCAATGCAATTTACAGCGAAAGCCCAAATCAATCATAACATGGTAGATAAACACACTTTACAATGAATGGGATCCAATCAGCTTTTCAATGCAATGTTGGCAAATTCCCTTCCTTATTATACCCCCTGCCCCATGTGGCTTTTGCCAACACAGCCTTTTTGGTGGAAAAAAGGGACTCCTCTCCTCCCCTTTCCACCAGTAGCAAAGCTGGTTGGATATCTGTATGTACACAAATCAACAACAACAACAAAAAAGATATAATGTACTTTGATTTTAAAAATATGTACTTCAAATGATTTTGTAAACAGCCATTATATTGTCACACAATGAAATTATGTTGTTGAAACCTTAAATAATTTTTAAAAAGAAATGTAACAACTTTATGTCATTTCTGAACATTCTGTGTACTTATTGTAGACAACTACCCATGATGTAAGTATGCATGCATTAGGAGAGATGTGAGATTTTAACACTTGTGTTTAAACAAAGAAACAAGACATTATTCATAAATAAGTCAGATGGGATGAATTTCACAGGAGAAAGCGTGTGGATTGTGAAGAGGTGAAACTGTTTCATCACAACCAAAATTTATGTGTGTTAAAAAAGAACTCAACTTCTTAGAAAATCTACTAGTTGATGATAAAATTCTACCAGATCTTAGTTGTTTTACTGTTTGGCATAGTACACTACTACTTTTTACACACGTGGCTGTTAGTGTCACAAAAGTGAACAATTACCTCAGGTCTCCATTTTCTGTTTGACTTTCCCTGGAGATAGGTCAACAAACAGTGAACTACAAATATTGTCAAACTGTAATTCCATAAAGTAAAGAGCACAGAGGAAGCAGGGAGGATAGCATGGTATAGCCTAATCTTGCTAGGGATGTCATCAGTTACCTGTGACTTTGCACACACGAAAAGTATATAAGAGAGGACTGTCATACCATGTGACAATTCAAGCCAATACTTTATTTCATTTATATGATGTACAGATACAAACAAGATAATTTCCCTACAATAAGAAAAGCTGAAGTTCAGTTCAGATTTTTTTTTAAAAAATGCATGTGAATGAAAGCATTTCTAGATGAAATTGTTCGAAGAGGGCTGTTTTGAAAACATAGCTGTAAGATCTTACATTCTTTAATAAGAACCATCTTGTAATAAGATTGCTAGCCTGTCAACAGCACTCATGCGGGAAATCTATACAGATCTTTTCCAGAAAGTTTCAAAGAAAGAGGCATTCAAAAAAATACTAACTTAAAGACAACATTTATTAAATATTCTTCAAGCCTCACAAAGCATAAATTAATAACTGTGTTGTTATAATACATTATATTACAGAGTAATATGCATTATTGTACTGCTCGTTAAGTCAAAAATAAAAGAATTCTTCCTGTGATAAAGAAAACATCATACTATTTTCATTTGTTGTTTTACATGGCCCCATTCAGATGTTTGTGCTTGGGATCGAAAACAACCTCTCATATATACTCAAATGAAACAGCCGTATTATGCTTACATTGCTAAAATCCCTTTACCTCAAAAACTCCCTCTTCTTTTTTTTTCTTTTAAAACATTTACATCTCACTCCAGAATACACCGAATGAATTATAACGGTTTCAAACAAAGTTGTGTAGGAAAGCACAGTCCCTGTCCCCCCCCCCCCCACACGAGGGTTGGCTATCTCTGTTTCCCTCTCTGTTTCCTGTACTCTACCACTGGACTCAAGTTCCGCCGCTACTCTCATTGCCAGACAAGCCCCCTAATTGTTTTCCAAGCTATTTAGGAATATCGTAAGCCAATTTGGTGTTGCTTGTCTACATTAGGCATCTATTTAACACAACAGAACAAGTTTATCTCATTCTTTACATATCAGTAGGAAATTGTTAAAAAAGACAGAGTATAGAAAAGGCTAGAGTGTTCCTCTTAGTTAAAAGCTAGCATTTCCCCCCATTTCTTATGCAAAGCTTCTGGAAGAGAGAAAAAAGGAAGAAAAAGGGCACGTGCTTATTTTTGGAACTTGACAGGTCACTGGACATTAAGAACACGTGCTGAGACTCCATGGTGCCAGTCACGTAATTTTGTGTATCTGGGGCCTATGACGTGGATGGGAACCTTTTCCCTGCGGAAAGAAGTGATAGAAGACAGATAAGAAAGGAAAGAGGTTTCCAGTTCAACGATCCCCTTTCATGCAGGAACCCCATCATGTGGAAGTCATGCATTCTTTTTGCAGGCCCTTATCCCCCAGCTCAAAACTTATATGTTTCTTTTTTCATAAGATGGATTGGATGACATCATTCTATTTTATTCTATTTCAAACCACATGCAACCATGCTGCTAAGACAGAAGAAATTGGAACACTGGACAGAGTAATGCAAACATGCAAAATATTTCAATTCCAAAAGGAGGAACATGTAAAACTAGAAACAATTACTGCATCATGACTTGATAACCACAACTGGCAATACATTTTTGATGAAGTACAAGTAGAAAAATAGGACCCTACTTCTATCCAATAAATAGGTCCACAGTTCCCCACTTCCACTTTGCTAGAAAGCACAGAAGAAATGCTTCCAGACTTCATGGCTATGAAATTGTGAAAGCATGTGGGAAATCTTGCTGAAACCTCAGAAACGGGGTGTTGGTGGCTGAAGGACATCTGTGTCCTTCCCACTACCATGTTCAGAAAAATAGCTTTATCTCAAATGAGATTATGTGTGGAGACAGGCCAGAATGTATAAATTTGTATTTGATTAAGTTATAGAACCCAGGATTTGCAAAGAATCAAAATGGGAGCTTCTGTGTAAGTGACCAGCAAGCCTGCATTTTTGCAATAGGTCAAAAAGGCATGTTACCAGCAGCTTGCTAGTGACTATGCAAACAAGCAAGATAACATCTTTGACATCTTGGCACTGAGGGCCTACGTGACAGCAGACAGATGCAATTTTATTAGTTGGTTTTTGGGTTAGAAATGAATGTGATTAGTTAAATTACAAAGTGTTTTTCTATATAGTTAAATGAGCACAGAGAAATGATAAATGAGTGATTCATATTCACATGTATTAGTATTTTACTATAATTCTATTGTCTTAGAATCATTGTATAAGTCTTAGAATCATGTTTTAACATTTCAAACTGGGGAATTGTTAGAAACATTTCAAGCTGGGAAAAGTAAGTTTTATGATCCAATGGAATGCTGCATAGCCTAGGGATAGCTCTCTCTGGGAGAAACTTAGCAAAACGGGTTTTTCTTGGAGGAACAAGCTAGCTTTTATGGCAGTCCTTTGTATATGCATAGAGGCCATAAGCTAACAGCATGTAGCGTTTGAATACGTAGAAATATAGGCTGCCTTCATGTGACCAGTTCTGACCAATTAGATTCTTAAGGTATATGAATTGGTATAACACGTGGGAAACAAAAAAGGGGAGGACTTCCAGTGTGGACGTCTTTGCATCTACTACAAAAACTCAGGGTTTTCATATGCTGGGCATTGACTCTCAGCTTGAGAGGCCAACTAAAGGGCGCATGTCTCTCGTTTGAGAGCACCAGTGCCTCTCCCTCGGGAGAGGTCACCTTCTGTAACTTATCTGTATTCTGTAACATCTCTAAAAACTGCGGTTATACCTCACTTGAGGGGCACCAAGGGCTTGTCTCTTCGCCAAAGGGGAGAGTTCACATTTCATGTGAAACTAATTCTAAAATTCTGCTAAGTAAAACTGTCTGTTTGTTTTCTAATGTCAGATGTCTTTTGCTTTATTTCTAATTTTAAGTTTTTCTTAAAACTAACTCAGCTGTGTAGGACCAGAGAGCGGCCCTGGCCCCACATATGAATGTTAGCTCAGGTTACATAGTTTATGCTTACGGCACTTTTTTCTTCACAGAATTTGAATATTTTAGCACCTAATCTTTTATATAGCGGTATCTGACACATAAGTAAAATGTTCGTGCAATCAATATTTCCCAACAATTGGCACAAATATTCCTGCAAATGTAATATCAACCTTCACAACGTGATATTAGCTCAATAGTCGATAGTTAGAAAGCCTATTTCCTACAGTGCCAGGCTGCAGAAAATCTAATTAGTAAAAAAACTAGAAGCTGACCAAGCCATCATATCAAATTCAAAATTCATCTGTTCAGTATGATCTGTTCAGCATGATGGATATCTAACATTATTCCATTCTTAACAGCACTCATTCCAAACCAGCAACAGGTTCAGGCGCCAGCTAATTCCTAATGACAATCAGAGCAACAAGGCCTAGACCTCCATGAAGTTGGTGCAGCAATCGTCCTCTCACTACTATAATGTCAAATTTAATACTGAAGGTTCGAGTGGACGTGGCCCTTCCAGGGCAAGAGTATGACAGGCTTTGAGTTTTCTGTGCAAATATGATGGATCTTGTTAAAAAAAATCCACATGCACAAAGGCAAACCTTTCCCTAATGTTGCATATGGGGGTCCCTGTTACCCAGGAGCAGCAATTCAGGAGACATTTTGGGCTGCTTGGAAGGGGCACTTGCATTTCTGCGCATGGAATTTCGGCAGAATTCAATCCAATGTGTTCATATTGCCCCAGGGTAGAAAAAGCAACTGTAACTGCCCATCTGTTTTTAGGCAAAACATTTTAGGATAATTAGGATAATATTTTTGTTAGTTGGTTTAAAGGTTTTAAATTAGGATTTATATTTTTAAAGTTGAATGATGTTTAAATTATGCTGCAACCCGCCCAGAGTCCTGCGAGGATACGGTGGGATATAAATCCAACAAATAAATAATAAATAAATAATTGGGGGCCAGAAATGGCATCTGAAGAAGTGAAACAGTGTCGCCATCTTCTAGAATTAGTATGACTGTTGATGTAGTTTTAACTGTTTTATTTACACTTGCTATATTTATGTGGAAATTTGTATTTTGTATTTGATTGCATGTTAGCCGCCCTGAGCCCAGCCATGGCTGGGAAAGGGTGGGATAGCAAGACCAATAAAATAAAATAAAAATTTCAAAGTGCTGGTTCAAAGTTCTTTTAAAGCCTTAAATGAAGGTGGGATCCAAAAGGGGGCGGGGCATTCCTGGGCAGGGCTGTGGTAAGGACGCAGCCGCTGCGCCGGTCCTTGGGCGGGAAAGGAATGCACACAGGCACAGGCTGCCACACATGCCGGTGCACCTCCTGCTAGACTGCTTCAAGTTCTGCACGCTACTGCTGAGAGGAGGGGCGTCACTAAGGCAAAAATCACGTGGCAAAATCCCCAATTAGTAACCCCCTCTCGGCACACACAAATAATTAGTAACCC
This sequence comes from Sphaerodactylus townsendi, assembly GCF_021028975.2. NCBI lineage: Eukaryota > Metazoa > Chordata > Lepidosauria > Squamata > Sphaerodactylidae > Sphaerodactylus > Sphaerodactylus townsendi. Next base: position 71,599,294 of record NC_059434.1, read on the forward strand.
ACTCTCGGAAACCTGTGAGAACCTGCTGGATCCCACCTCTGCTTAAATGGCTTGTGATCAGGATACTTGAAGGTATGTCAAACTGTCCAGATCTTCTTCACAAGTACTACTTTCTGTGCCTCTGCCACAAGCGAGGCTCTTTTAGAGAAGGCTCTTTCAACAGTGGCCCTTCACCTACAAAATACCCTTCCTCTGGAGACTGCCCCTTGTGCATTTATTTTTCACCAGGTTTTTAACTGAGATGTTAATCATTTAAAATTGTTTTGCAGTCTGTTCGTAGGCTGAAAACTACTTTTACAACACTTGTTTTTGAGCTGCTAAATCCTTTATTATGTTTTATGTTCTGGCTAAGTTTTTAATGGTTAACTTCCGAGATGTGTTAAAGTTTTTATTACATATTCTTCTGAAACCCACCTTCAGCAGGTTCTCTGAAGAAGGGACACAGCCATTTTCAAAGTCAATAAAATAAACCTACACAACAAAGGCTGGCCATGTTTTAGAACTACGCCTCTGCTAAAAGGAAAAAGAGAATTCTACTTGCAACTAAGCAGCCAAGAACTTTAAAATATCAAGTAATTTGTCATATGAACACACTGTTATTTTCATGTCATCAGCTGAAAACAGACATGCTACAAGTCAAAACAATTTGTTAAAAACTTCAGATGTTTAACTTACTTTGTCTTTTTCGTATTTTCGGATTCTGGTTCTTTCACTGCAAAGACATGAGCTGTATTAGCTAACTTCTGCAAAACTGCTATATAACTTTTTACAACATTTTTCCAGTGATATAAAGGAACATCATACCTTTTTAATTTTCATGAAAGAGATAGATATCAAGTATCTGATCAAACCTCCTACAATATCTTATTTTAAACAGTCCTACCAGGTACACAACCTACCTTTTTGCTTTACATGCTGTTGATTTAATCACTGAACTGCTCTTTTCATCAGGAAAAAATTCCCCTATAGCTTAATCATGAACATTAATTAAAAGCCCTTTGTATAACCACTCTCTAAATGCTGATGAACTGCTATGCATGTTTTCTAACCAGCTTTTTAAAGAAAACGCTTTCAGCATTTTCAGGCTACTTTCAAAGGAGGAGAAATGTCATAAAAGCTGAATTTGATTATTAGATATTAAGTGGGTTGTGCCATGGTCAGGATTCTCACTTTTCAGTTTTATACTTGAATTTTTTACATTATTTTAGTGACAGAGAGAAATACATACTTGTGGGTTCTGTTTGCTGGACGTTGAGCTACTAAAAAGCTAAGGAAAAAGTCATGATTTTGGAATGTTTCAACATCCAGGTTATGGTTTTCTTTTAAGAATAAAGGTATTTCAGACATTTTCCTGGTTGTATATCTCCTATTAAAATCAGCACTAAATCAGTGCTATTAAAATCAGCACTAAAAATTAAAACTTCAGAAATAAATTCAAGGCAAAAATAAGTGTAATGCATTCCATCCCATTTGTTTTCCAAGATCATAGGGGAGCATACCCGATTCTCCCTCTCTCTTTTTATCCCTCAAAATCAGTCTTAGACACTCTGGCCGATTCCGCACGGCCACGGTGGGGGTTAGGTCGGCGTACATGACCCAACCCCCCTGGGACTGTTCGCATGAACGGTCCCAGAAACTACGGCGCCGCGCCGTCACCCAATCGATATACCTTCCCTGCGACCGTATGGCATGTCGCCGAGGCCAGGGGACACGCCCCCCTGCCCTGCGCAACTGCTCCGGAGTCGCAGGGCGGCGGGGTGTCCCCCAGCCTCATCGACGAGCCGGACGGTCGCAGGAACGGTAAGTCGATTGGGAAAGAGGGGAGGGATGGCACCTTCCAGCCACTGCCATTCGCACGGCAGTGGTTGGAAGCCGCTGTTTCCCAACAACCTCGCTCAGGGAGCGAGGTTGGGAAACAGCGGCTTCGAAGCAGTTGCGCCCCCCCCCCCCCATGCAAACAGCTCCCTGGGGATGGCATTTTTGCCGTTCCCAGGGCACTGTATTCAGCCCATGCGGAAAGGGCCTCTCAGTGAGCTCAGTGACAGGAGACTGGAACCCAGGTCTTCCAAATTCTAATCCACTTATCTAAACCCATCCCTGATGTAAGGTTTGAAATGTTTAAGCAGGAACAGAATATATTTTAAAAACGCATCAAAGCATTAATTATACAATCCTGATTTTTCATTACAGGCCCAATATCTACTCACTATATTCAGTGCCTGTGACCTGTGCAAGGATTCGGAAAGAACGTGACTGAGTAGTTCCTGTCCTTGGGCGCCAATCCTCAGTATCCTCAATCAGTCGTTTCTTGCTGTGGTTGCTGTGAGTGGGTGGATGGTAAAATTCTGTATTTCGATATACAACATGCTTCCGTGGTGGACTAGTCCAAAGGAAAAGATATAAAACCAAAAGCAAGGTATTACTCCAAAAGAAGTATTCAGTGTTATTACACTGAATTAAGACTTTGTGGGGGGAAAAGAACAATAAATACATTTAGAATTTAAAGCTGCAAGCACCTGAGATTGAAGTCTACCTTGTTAAGATATTTAGGAGCCAAATATTTATCATGGGGATTATGTACAATTTACTAATAAATCTTACCTCAGGACATGCCTACAAGCGATCACACAGCAATAATAAACATATATGTCTCATCCAGTGGGTCAAAAAAAATGGCTTCCCAGAATCATTTCTGTTTTTAAAAATGGAGTGGGAAGGGATTGCTTTCCTTGCGGTCGGCAATCCTAATCCAAATCAGTTCCTCGTGTACCTGAGTATGGTTTAATAATCACTGGGAACTCTGGACAATGAACTTCTAATGGACATCTGGTTTGGCACCACATCTTGATTCACCCTTTAGCCTCTCAGTTCAGGTGACACATGCAAAGAATCCTATTCTGCCTACACTGGCCTTGAGTAGTAATAAGTAATGTTCCTTCCTCCAGATACAAGACATCTGTTTATTCAGACTGGGTCCCTGTCATGCAATTATTTACAAAGATTCCATTATACCCACTCCTGACTTCCACTGATCTTGCATAATCTTTAGACCTCCTTTGCCATTTCCCTCTAAAACTTATTGCTTCTGCAAATACATGAAGATACGCTTCTTCCACCAGCAGATGAGGATTCTTTACACATTAAGAGTTAATATAGAGTATGAGGTCCCCCTTTCAAAGTCACATTATAGAACTTTATACACCCCAAAAAGGTACAATTAGCAATTACCGCTTAGGTGGGTTTTTCCTTTTATGCATTTTAAAGGTTATGGAAGCAGAACAGAGTCCAGAAGGAAAGAAGAGCAAGTCCAGAAGGAAAGAAAGAGAAAAGAAGTCAAGATGAGAAGCACAGAAAACTGAAAACTCTTGTACTTCAACAAATCTACATGAAGGACTACACATTTGATTTTTGTTTAAATCAGTGGTCACTTGCCATAGCAACAAGCCTTACAAAGCAATGGCCTTGCCCACTTGCAGGTGCCACATTGGGGAACAATCCCCCAAAGAGCCACAGGTGTTATTTCACAGAACCCACATTTGCGTCCTGAGTCACTGAATGAGTATCACTGGTTCAAATGTTCCCATTTTTATCCTGGCTTTCTATATCAAGGTTGCCAAGGGCCACCATGTGTAAGCATGAGAACATTTTTTTAGCAAGGAAACAATTAGTACCATGTTCATCAGATACTGCTTACCTTGACCATAATCCAGACAAATTCAATGAAAGAACTATTCAGCACAGCAGGATTATGTTTCTTTTCTTGGGAAGTGATCTTATATGTCACCGGTTTCCTCTACTCTCATGGCATTGTGGGTTATGTGTATGCATAGATGGTATGAGTAAATATAGAGAGAGGCAGCAAACCATTAAATACCAGTGTTAGGAAGCAATGTCAGAGAAGGGCCATGTGCTCTATGTCCTGTTGTTGGCCATCCAGGGCAACCAGTGGACCATTTTATGAAACATAATGCTGTGATAGATGGATCACTGGCCTGATCCATCTAGGGCTCTTATTATCTTATGTATTTTGATGGTTTCTCTTCTGAAAAATCCACTGCATCTTGTCTTACAAACTCAAATATGTGGCTTTAATGCAATGTGGTATAGTAACAGCAGGTAGACTCTAATCTGGAGAACCGAGTTTGATTTCCCTATCCCTCCACATGAGCCGTCGACTCTTAAATGGTGAACTAGATTCATTTACCCACTCCTACATTCCTGCTGGGTGATCTTAGGCTAGTCACAGCTCATTCAGAACTCTCTCAGCCCCACCTACCTCACAAGGTGTCTGTTGTGGGGAGAGGAAGGGAAAGGAGTTTGTAAGTCCTTTGAGTCTCCTTACCAGAGAGAAGGGGAGTGGAAGAAATCCCATCTCTTCTTCTCTTCTGCTCTACATTCTCAAATTGAATAAAATTTGATATTTGTGTTTTCACTTTTGTAACCCAGAACATGATCTCCAAATACTTTTTGCCAAGTGAATTCAATAAGACATCTCCAATGACATATCATAAGACATATTATAATCCTTGAAAATAGGATATAACTGTCTTCCAGGAGCAGTTTAACACACAATGCAATTTTCACATAAAACTACAACAGAGGGGATCATCTTCCAAACAAATAAACTTATGTTGTCCACAAAAATCATTCCTAGTATCATTTTTGTAACTTATTCTTATTCAACTCTGTAGACCCATCCCAATAAAAAAGGAATCCTATGATGGAGAAGACGGGGATTATTAGGTTGGTGCAACAGGGAAACCAAGAGTTACTTGAAGAAAAAGGATAGCTAATTGATTAGTTTTGTTGCATATTGAGTTGTTATGGAGAATATGGCATTATTTGTGTGTGACAACAGTTACTTCGGTATTAAAAGGCAAACTATATTAGTGAAGTACTTACACTTCATCAGGGTTACTGAAGATGGAAAGACAACAGAAACACAGACAATGGAGGGAGATTCCAGTATGAAGTACAAATAGGAAACGAAGCAACAAGAGAAAGTTAATAGAAAATTGGCAAGTTAAAGGTGTATAGAAAGAAGTCACAAATATTTTTAATAGCAGACTTATTAAATTGTGAATGTCAACATGTTAGGGATGGTTTATACATGCCAGAAAACGAGGTGGTATAATGCTGAACATAATGAAATATATCAACTTTGGCTCACAGCAAATGAATTCCATCTCTGAATGTTCCTTTGCATCAACAATGTAAAGCAAGGAGAAAATTCTACTATCTTTCTTTGCTTGTTGTGCTGGCTTTCTGCTTTGACTGAGGGTGTTTCATTATCCTGCATTTGCAATGGTACAGTTTAGCCTGCCACCTGATTTCCAGTTCAATCAATCAAGACTGAGACCTTTTCCACATGCTCAGTTCACTCCTGATTTATTTGGCGGTCAATTCACAAGCACTCTTCTTCCACATGGCCGCCCTTCCTGTACACTTTCACAGTTTTTGAATCAGTTCACTTTCTTCCGCACATGCCTCTAATAACAAGGATTTTCAAGGGAGGGTACTGTTGTCATGGGTGATATCACAACACAACACACGTTTTTTAAAAATGGCACTAAAGTATCAGTGCAATGTCAGGTTCTCTGAATTCCAAGTTTTCATTTAAAAATAAAGGACGTCTCTTCGCACCATCCCACAGAGAGATATAAGAAAAAAGGCATAACTCTGAAAGAGAAAAGGCTAAAAACTTGCTTTTTAAAAAAAATGAAAATTGGGAATTTAGAGAACCTGCTTAAATTATCATTATAACACTACACCAATATTTTAGGGCCTTTAAAAAAAACTAAAATCACTTGTCTCCCAGGCCGAGCAGGGGCAGGGAAAGGTTTGACAATGACAAACATTGAAAAGTTGACTGGAGGAAGGCAGGACAAAGAAAACTGATAGAAACATTCCTCACCAGGGAAAAGTTGACTCAATATCAACCTCCAGAAAACAATTGGGGTAAAAATGGTTTCAAATGAACTGGGGGGGGGGGGGCAGGGAACCCCACAAAACACAAAATGGAATGAAAACAAAAATCACACTATTGTGTGAGGAAATCAGGGGATAAACCAAAGCAGTGTGGGCCAGAACCAACAGATAAAAAACCATGCAGAAAAGCCCTCAGTTGACAGTGAAGAGATCATTGGGTTTGTAAACTGAGCATAATTCTCATTGAAAGATGTTTCCAGCAGTTACCAAGTCTGGTAGCAAGATGGTGCCATAGGCAAAGATGAAGTTAAGGCACAATTGTTGATTCCAAAAATAGATAGGTTGATTAATGTGTTCAGTTCACACAAGCAAGTTAAATGAACAAGGGATAGCACAAAGGGGATACAGAGGTGTTCCCATGCAGAAAGTCATTTATAATTACTTTTACATAAATAGAAGCCTGCTTACAGTTGTGGTATATTTAGTAACACTTTTTCCTAATTAAAACCATTCCCACACTGGAATTTTTTAAAGTCTGAATTGTACTCATTAGATGTTAACACAACAGTACTGAGTATTGCTGCTGTTATCTTTTCCCTTTAATGCTCATGAAAGCCACTCAGATAGGAAATAACAGGGATATTACAAATATTTAATGTAATATAACATACGCCATACCCAGTGAAATGACAAACGCTTTTTAAAGCCAGAACTGTCTTGCAAAATTAAAATTTTGCAAACAGTTATACATGCAATTATGCAAAAGCACAGAAGCTTGACTCCACTCAAAAGCCATTGATACTAACTTTGTCACCGTTGTTTCCTGCAAAGGAAAAGAGTATTGAATGTGTTTATTGTGAAGGGATTTTACTAATTTACCCCAAGGTGACAGAGGACCATCAACATTCAGGTGCCATTTCAGCTTTTAACCAGCTATATGTTGGAACCTTAAGAGAAGTTTCACCCACTGAGGAGCGAAGCAAGAAGATTCTCACAATTCAGTTCGATGCAAAAACATTTTCATGCACAAGCAGACAAGACTGTGTACATAAAATCAAACTTGAACGCAGCCATTAAAAAGCAAACAACCTTTTTAATCCCCTGCTGCAGATTTGGATATAGTCAGTCAGGAGACTCACATTTTTTTCAAGATCTCACTACCCTACCGTGGGAAAGACATGGTTTACTTACTTGTATCCACAGCTTGGCCTCACATACTTGCTCACCCACCACCCACTTTAGAATTCCTTCCCAAACATCTTATTTGTTGATAAACCATAGTTTGCTGTTATATGTGAAGTAGCCAAACTGCTTAGCTACAGCTAAGCCTAGAAAGTAAAAGTGGGGCACAGGAGGGGATGGGGGGAAGGGAGATGAGTCTGCTTGTGAGCACAGAGCACATTCCTGATCCTCTATGCCAGTGGTTCTCAACCTGGGGGTCGAGACCTCTTTGGGGGTCAAACGACCCTTTCACAGGGGTCGCCTAAGACTCTCTGCATCAGTGTTCTCCATCTGTAAAATGGATAAATGTTAGGGTTGGGGGTCACCACAACATGAGTAACTGTATTAAAGTGTCGCGGCATTAGGAAGGTTGAAAACCACTGCTCTATGCTATGTAGCACTGGGAACATTATATATGAACTGATTCTGGGCATGTCATTTTTTCTCATGGTGAGGTAAATCTGCATCACATAAGAGGGGATGTAATCTCTGGTTCAGCTGAGACTAGAGAAAGCAAAAGCTTAAGATCACCACTTTTACCACTGCAATGAAAATATGGACAGTTCTAACCAACATTCAACTACAAGAATCTATTCACATACTTTGGTCGGAAGTGCATGTATATTTTACAGCTTTGAGTTAGAGAAGTCATTTTCTATAACAATGGCCCTTTCTGTACGGGGCCAAAAACAGCGGCCCAGGGACGGAAAACACCGATCCCTGGGGAGCTGTTCGCAGGGTTCACATTCTAACCCTGTGCGGCCCCGAGCGGCGTGAAGGTGCTGTTTTCCACCTCCCTTCCCGAGGGAGGTTTTTGGAAAGCACCGCCTTCCCGCCCCCCCCCCCCCACTCACCACGTCCTCCAGTGTCAGTCTGGAGGGCTGCTGAGACCCGCCCACACTGCCCTCCGACCCCTGGAGGTCCCTGGGCGGGTCCCTGCAGCCCTCCAGACCAACGCTGGAAGACGAGGTGAGTGGGGGGGGGGAATGCAGAAGAGGCAGCTCTCTTCTATGCCGGCCTCTGACTTGAGGGCAGCTCGCTTGCCTTTCCCATCTGAAGCAGGCCCTCCCCACCTCCACCCGGCATAATTTCTTTGGTGGAGAGAAAGCCCTTTCCTCATCTTGAGGAAAGGGCCAATTAAATTAAAGAATGTTGGTTTACACATACAAAGGGGCACCCCTTTTTCTCACTTTACATTTTCAGAATCTAACCTGGTCTACCTTTGCAGCAGAATGAAACAGAATTCTGAAGTAACAAGAAGTGCAAAATGCCGCATTTTTAATGCTCTCCATATCCAAGTAGCCTGCAAATACAGTGTCAGCACATTAGAGGGAAATGGTTCCCTAGCATGCTGTGAGAATTTTCCACACAGAGGGAATTATTACTATGAAGCAACAATGGAAAAGTGCAACCCCTCCTCTGCTGTTTCAAGTGGTGTTCTTTGTTCTTCTGTTTCAAGAGGAGTTCTCTGTTCTTCTGTTCCAAGTGGTGTTCTCTGCTACTTCCTCATCATTTCATTCTAACCCTATTGCATATGCTGACCAGGTTTGAGAGCACACAGTCCCCTGGATTAGTTTCCAGTTTCTGCAAGCAGTTATGCCAATACTTAGGACACAAAAGCAGGCAGCATTAGCTGCCTCTGCTTAATCTCAAAGTACACTGTATGTATAGAAGAGATGTGTTCCTTCGCATCATGTAAACAGATTGTATTACCACGGTCTAAATATATTTGTAAAAAGGGCAGTGTGCTATGCCTTGCTGTTTAATCAGCACTAGATCTTCATGTCTAAGCAAATTCTTGCCACACTAATAATTGCTTGAGCATCATTTGAAACCATAATATTTTCAGTGCAGCTAAGTCCAACAAGAGTGACTTTTTTTTACTCTACCAGATAACATCACTGGATTTATTCAAACGGAAACAAGGTTTCAGGATGGGTTTGAACAAACGATAGAAGTATGGTTATATGACCATCCAAATCACTCCGGTATTTCTAGTATTCTTCTGCTACCCTAGAGGGAAATCAGGGAAAACTATATTTTGCATTTTATAAGCTGTCTTGAATAGAAAGCAGCCGGGTACAAATATTTTAATAACTAAATAAATAATACACTTCCTAATATAGCACAGTGCCTAAAAGTAAACATATAGAGCTAAATAGTTTAATAATGTCAGTTTGCTATTTTAGGAGTTATTTAATCCTGCCACATTATTTATAACATGCATTTGGAACTTAGCATAGCATAGGAGCTAAGAGTATGTCAGGTCTTTCCTTGGTGCTCTGTTATGGATCCCACTTGTACAATGGGTCACCTGAGGAGGTCATAAAGGCTCGCACAGCTCTGTCATTCCACACAATGAGTCAAATGGAATTGTTCAGGAGGCCATTTTTGCAGAGAATATAGGATCAGAATTTGCACCTACATTTGACTAGCAGAAAAGGCCAGAATTTGCACCTAAAATTTGACAAGTAGAAAAGTATTTAATTTTCAATGTACTGTCGAAGGCTTTTTCAGTTCCAACAAGGCGATCAAGATAGCAGGAAAATATTACTTGTGTGCTGGTGGCATACATTCATTTTAGTTGCTATAAATTGTGTTATTTTCTAATGTCAATTTCGATAGCTAAACAGTAACTCTGGGATTTTATGTGACTTTGTAGCTGCAAAGGCCCACTTTCCTGGAAATCCACGGGTATATATTTCCTGGATTGCCAAAGGTATATTTATCCATTTGCTTGAAGTTGTCAGGAACTACTTCGTCCCGTTTTAGATTGCTAGACTATCATCTGTCCCTAAGAACAGTAACAATTGCTAGGCCATCTGTGCACCAAGAGCTGCATTGCAGGAAATCTGTTAAAGTAAATTTGCTGTCACAAAATAGGTTTATTCTACATGCAAAGGCCAAAGTTTTTCTTCCCCAAGGATAAATGAACTCACAGTTACAATTCTAGTGAGTTTTGCAAGCCTGGTTTGATATGTACAGGATGGGCTAACACTTTATCTTAGTAGTCAGTCTGTTTATTGTTCTTCTATTTTTACATAGGCGAGCACTGTATTGTTTACAGTCCCATAGGGTAACCATATTGGACTTGAATCTGACTGGTATACTGCTTACAGTTACTTTTAAAAATTCTTTTGAGTGATTAATGAGGCTCCTGATTTAGAAAAGCATAACCTGTTAAACAATCCCTCCACATCTGCTGAAAGTACTATCCAATGAAAACAAACTAATTACATACCGGTTCTGGTGGGTTTTCTGGGCTATGTGGCCGTGGTCTGGTGGATTATGTTCTGAACATTTCGCCTGGATCTTGTGGCTGGCATCTTCAGAGGTGTATCACAGAGGGAAGTCTGTTACACACTGTGTCCAGTGTGTAACAGACTTCCCTCTGTGTGTAACAGACTTCCCTCTGTGATACACCTCTGAAGATGCCAGCCACAGATGCAGGTGAAATGTTAGAATTAAATCCACCAGACCATGCACATAAAAAACCCACCAGGACTCAGACCAATCGACGTGAAAGCCTTCAACAATACAAAGTACATACCCTCAAAACATTCAAAATTAAGGATTTAAGACTTCTGACACAGACAAATTGCCCAGCTTGAATATAAAATTTCTTCATTTACAAGCTCTCATTCTAAAGCACTCATTCTAAGAATATTTTTACCCCAACACAATTCTATGTCCCATTTGCTAGATAAAATACAGGGAACTTATTCAGCATGTTGATCTCTTAATTAGAATATCATCAGATGCAGTTTGGGGTGAGGATGTCCAACTTATCAATAGCATGCAAGAGACCAAGGATAGCCAGCAGGATTTTTGTTCTCTCTTATAAGTAAATCTCCCTGCTAGCTCCACAGGGTAACTTCCCTTTCCTGACTGGTGACCACATTGGCAATAAAATACCCACATGTGGTTCAGATATTTGCCTGACCACTCAATCTGCAACTGTTCTACTGCCTGGTTATTTGCAGTTTCTGTCCCCTTCAATTTCACTGGATTGATCTGTGCCCTTAGTTCTCCAATAGCAGTTCTCCCCAGTAATAATTACAATAATTTAACTTCTTTCCTAGCTCCTGATCCTGTTTTGCATAGAACATGTCCTTGGCTACACCCGTTCTTTTCCATTCATCACAAAAACCCTCCCAAGTATGTTTATTCTGAAGCTGTAATCCTGAAAACTCTCCTGGGGACTTGCATTTGACAATCAAGCCTTTCAAGTACATTCAGTGACTCTGAACTAGCAAGTTACTTTAAATAGAGACATCTAACTATCCCTATATATTTTTAACTTTTTATTTAAACTTTGTGTATAATGACGTTTTCAAAAGAATAGAGTTTTACTGAATTAAAGGTTGGTTTAATTAAGATATTACTGAACAAGCTCTCTCTCTTCCCTCTCCATTTCTCAGTGTGTGATGTTAAAACCCTCACTGTGTAAACTAGTCACAGTCAAGGTTATTTCCTTTTCAGTCTCCTGTTACTGGTGAAGCAATTTTTCACAATTGCAGAGGAATCTTTAACCAAAGGTTTTCCATTGTGGGATACCGCCGTCTTTCCTTACAACAGTTAAATTGACAGCATAGTATAAACACATGTAATAGTTTGGGACTTCAAACAATGTATTTTCTATGGGGTTTATAACATAGACCAGGGGTAGGGAACCTGCGGCTCTCCAGATGTTCAGGAACTACAATTCCCATCAGCCCCTGTCCAATTGGCCATGCTGGCAGGGGCTGATGGGAATTGTAGTTCCTGAACATCTGGAGAGCCGCAGGTTCCCTACCCCTGACATAGACAAATAATAATATGATTTTTTTCTCCTTCAACACACCTCCTAACTAACTATATACAAAACTGAACTTAATTAGTCCCCAAAAAAGGCGTGATACAAGCTGTTTTAATAGTTATTCTACTCCTGTGAACTGCAATTGTGTCAGTAAAGATATCTCATACAAACAATCCTGTGAACTGGTTCTGGTGGGTTTTCCGGGCTGTGTGGCCGTGGTCTGGTGGACCTGTGAACTGTAGTTTTGTAAGTAAAGATATCTCATAGAACTGTCTGTAATGTCACCAGTCTGCCATACCTCAGTTTCTGTGGGGGGGAAACCGACAGAAGGCCAACAATTTTGTGGTGCAGATATACCCGGTTTCCAAAGGTGTCACCAATATACAGAAACTTTCATTCTCAAACATAACAAGATTGGCCAACAAAAACTGCCCAAGGAATACAACCACCCTCACAGCACGAAGCAGCAGCAATAGGGTAGCCGCATAGTGCAAGGCACCCTCTTATATTACTAGGTTAGGAATTATGGTTTTAAGTTAAATGCTTTAATCCTGCATTTGTATATTTATTTATTTATTGCTGTACACTGTCCTGAGCCTGGCTTTGCAGGGAACAGGTGAGGTATAAATAAAATAAAACAATTAAATAAAAAAATAACATTCCCTGAAACCACCTACCCATTTTGCTGCTCATTGTCAACCTGGTTCTCCTTCAATCCTCTTCGCTGCCCCTCTGCCACCTCCTGGGCATTTTCGTTGAACAGGGGTTGGACAGAGGTGTTCAAGGATGCATTGTATGTGGGCTGCCATGGGACATTAACTACAGCTTTAGCAGCGCCCAGCACAGGCGAGCTCTGGTCAGCATTAGATTTGGCATTAGCGTGCAGTCCCGAGGCCGAGAAAGGGGGAGGCATGAGAGTGGCTGGTGGTGGAGGGGACGCACGTGATGAAAAACTTGCATGGGCTGGAGTGAAGGCGGAGGACGGTGATGGGATGGAGGTGACCTTGGAAGATGACACAGCCCCAAATGGCCTTGGGGCCTTATTGAAGGCCGTGTTGGCTGTGGAGGAAACTTTGGGTGCGGCTGCAGATGCAATGGGCACAGGCTTAACTAATTCCGTAGGCTCTACCTATGTGAAACAAAAACACACAAGATACACACACGAAAAAAGCCACACACCCAAACAGCATGCAAAATACCGAAGCAACACTGCCATCTGTTTGTACATTAGTTGGATGACAGTGATGGGTTAAGCATAGGTGTCAAACTCGCGGCCCTCCAGATGTTAGGGACTACAGTTCCCATCATTCCCTGCCAGCATCATGCTGGCAGGGGATGATGGGAACTGTAGTCCATAGCATCTGGAGGGCTGCGAGTTTGACACCTGTGGGTTATAGTAATGCAGCTTCATCCATAAAGCAGCAGAAGTACTATATTACAGATGCTGCATGCATTTCTGAGGAGAAATACCTAGCCATGCATATGCCAAGAATCCTAACGTCTCAGTAAAAATGCTACGCGCTAAAATCACATAACAAGGATACTGGAGAGTTCACTAGCCTGTCCCAGAATTACTGGGAAGGCTTGTGTATTACAACTGGAAGCTTTGGAAGCTAAGTGAAAGAGGTAATGATAAGACATGGCTCTGCTTACAGCTCATATTTTATAGGTATTCTCCTGCAACCGTTACCTAGTCTTGGCCTCTTGCATTGTCCTGTAATGCTAGAGGATAACACACTTCATCAATCACAAAAGGATAGAAGAAAGGAGACAGCTCAACCATGTGGGAATCAAGCCAGGTAGTACTCCCCAGATCAAGACAAACATCTGGAGATGCTAAATTTGGGGAGGGGAATAGTAGGTTGCATTGGAAGACCTGTTTTAACAGTGGCATGTATCTAGAGAAGGATACAAGGGACATTAAAATGTTAATTGGCCACAACTACATTCTCCTGAATTTAATGAAGAAACTTACTTGATGCACAGGAATAGGATCAGGTTTTGGTGCAGCGGGTGCCCTGGAAGAAACAAAAGAAACGGAACTGGTAAATTCACTGCCATGTTCTCTAGCTTGAAATAACCCTGTACATTATAATATAGTTACTCTAAAGCAACAAATCAGACCCATAAAGTTATGGGATTTGAGGAAGCCAACAGAGCTTTCAATTCTCCCTTTTGTTCTAATCAAAATGCTTCATTAAGCATTCAAACAGCAAAACATTTGCTTCCCAGATATACACCACTTCTATTTTCTTCTATTTTCAGCGGAACAGCATAAATTACAACCTTAGCAGCCTTTAACAGGTTAACAACTAACAGAAACCATTCAGATTAAAACATGTTTTACGATGGATGGAGCAAGGTGAACGCAAGAGAAGAAATAATTTATCTTACCACTGAAGAGGGTTTGAAGTTTCTACAAAGGAGGGGGAAAGGAGACACATTGAGGAACACTAGAAATGATTTCTCGGAGTTTTTTACTCTACTGAATGGTGACCTGACCTGAACGGCGCAGGATAGCCTGATCTTGGAAGTAGGCAGGGTTGACCCAGGTTAGTACTTGGATGGGAAACTGAGGAAGTCCAGGGTTGCTATACAGAGGCAGGCAATGGCAAACCACCTCTGTTCATCTCCTGCCATGAAACCCCTACTAGATTGCTATAAATTACCTGCGATTTGATGACGACACTTTCCACCAATTATATATACACATATATACCAAACAAAGTCTTGTTCTGCCTTTTGTGAAGCAAGTCTGCTGTTCCATTTTTCACAAGCCAAATGAGGCTAATAGTCCCAAAGCTGATACAGACACTAGTCACACCATTATTGAAAGCAGTCAAATCATTGTAATAAACACAACATCAGCACATACAGAAGTTACTATTTTTTCAGTTATACATATAGATGAAAACGTGCATTGTTTACAATGTTTGTTTTCAACAGTGTGAGTGAAAGGTATTCGGTAAAGTGTACCTGAAATTACATCATTTGAAGTTACAGTTGGAATATCAAATTTCCTGTTTTCCTGTTCTTGGATCAAGTCTTCCCAGACACTTCATATTTCCCTGCATTATCCTTACAATGAATGCTACCGATAGGATCCAGTCTCACAGCTCCTCTCCCTGCCCTGCCATAGCATTGTATGCAGAGAAATCCCAAGAACCCTCAATACTAGAAACCCCGCGGCGTCTAAACACTACACCTACAGATATTCATACCCCAAATGCACTTTAAATGGGCATTTATCTTCCCTATTCAACCAATGGGATTTCAGGAAGCATGAGACAAAAGTCAGGGAAGCAATAATTTATAAAAGCTTGTGTTTATTCTGGTGCCCGCCCACCCCCACCCCCCAATTAGAAGTTATCAAAGGACAAAGAATGATGCGGACTGGTATGAAACAAATTATACCCATATGTTTGCTTGGTTTGTTATAACATCTCTTCCTACTTTTAACGGAGAAAGATTTCAGTGGAGCTACAATTATTTATTTATTTAATTTGATTTATGTCCCACCCTATCCTCGCAGGGGCTGCTGTCCTGAAACAATGAGCAATGATATCAGTAGCAAAATTTAAAAGCTCTACCATCTTGCTACATTTTAAAAAAAGATTCAGCCTCTTATAAACACTTGCCATTTTTTTCCCAAATACATTTTGTGGTTAAGAAATAGAGCACTTCCAGAAGTTTTGGGCAGAAAGCTAACTTTTAAGAGTGGACTCAGATGAGCGTGTAAAATTAAACATTGAACACATAATAATAATAATAGGAAAGGGGAGATTGCTGTGGTTGTGAAAAGTAGAGAGAAAAACATGGTCGTAGAGCAACATTAAACAGACCTTTGGCACAATACATGGACATGTATGCTAATACAGATTCAGATGAGTAACCAAAGCACTACAGCCAGGAGTCTCCATTCACATTTACTGTCACTGGTATGAAACCCATGACAACATCCCACACCACGTTGAAAACAACTGAAATACAGGAATGTGGCTACTTATGTTGCTCCTTCTCACCAGATCATTGTCCTGACTCTTTCTCTGACAATGCAAATAGCTGTTGAACAATCTCTGTTTTGCATGCAGAAGGTGCCAGGCTCAATTCCCAATATCTTCTGTTAGAAGAACCAGGAGTAGGCAGTGTCAAAGACATCTGCCTGAGACCTTGAAGTGCCACTAAAATTATGAGTAGACAAACTGATCTTGAGCAGCAGTGGCATAAGAGGTTAAGAGCTCATGTATCTAATCTGGAGGAACCGGGTTTGATTCCCAGCTCTGCCACTTGAGCTGTGGAGGCTTATCTGGGGAATTCAGATTAGCCTGTGTACCCCAACACACGCCAGCTGGGTGACCTTGGGCTAGTCACAGTTTCTTGGAGCTCTCTCAGCCCCACCTACCTCACAGAATGTTTGTTGTGAGGGGGGAAGGGCAAAGAGATTGTAAGCCCCTTTGAGTCTCCTGCAGGAGAGAAAGGGGGGATAAAAATCCAAACTCTTCTTCTTCTTCTTGATAGACCAGTGGTCTGATTCCATCGAAGGTAAGATCTTCAGAATACCATCACACCCCTTATCTTTTCAGTGCTAACTGTAGTACAGCATTGTATCTGCTACCTGTGACCAATGATAAAAACTGAACGATTGTAACCATTTCCTCAGTTTGCAAACACACTTTAAAGTTTAAACTTTGATTATGGTATCTGTTAACAGATATAACACTACACCATGAAAAAAAAAACCCAAGTAAGAGAGAAACTGGCATGAACAAGTAGAAGAGGGAACATGAAAGCTTGCTCTTTTTAGGGCTGAAATATTATGAAGTTGGGAATGCTATCAATATATCCATCAGACTAAAAACGCATACGGAGAATTTACCACCATGTATGGATTACCAGAAAACATATACAAGGTTGTTAGAAAAGCAGATTATGAGGTAAGTAAATAAACCTGTCCCAACAGCAAGATCCAAATTGCACTGTCATTCTGGTTTGTAAGCTTCCTAGAGGTATGTGGTTAGTCACCATGTGAACAGAATGTTGGACTAAATGGGCCTGGGTCTGATCCGGAATGGCTTTTCCATTATTCTTAGTTTTGGAAAGCTGGAGTCTATAGCTTGATTTAAACCAACCAACCACTGTGCAAAACAGGAGGTGAGTCAATCCAGGTATTCTAACTGGAACTCAACTTACCAACCTTGGTAGTACAGAGACACAGGGCTTCTCTGCCCTTTCCACCTTGGCAATGAAAACTTCTCTTTTGGAGAGGCACCAATAGTAGTCACAGCTGAAAGTAGTGGATGAGTCAAAAGAACTGCCTAATGGCCCAATCCAGATTGGGGGGGGGGGGGACACGACAAAACAGCATTTGGGACTGATGGAGGGTCCCACCGGCACATTAGCCCCCTCTGCTGGCATAAGGGGCACCTTCACCAGCAGATAGAGAAAATGCATTAATGCCTGGGGACTTCATGGCTCCACAGTGGCCAAACCTGGAATTGGGTGCTGCCAGGGAACTGTGATGGCATCCAGGCAGACACCAGCATGAAGGGGTGGGTGGGCTGAGAGTGTTCCAGGGGTGGAGCCAACATTACTCACCCTCCACTGATGTCTCAGCCTTGGAATGCCACCCTCCAAGCCTGCTTTTCCAATGGGGCAATTTGGGCTGCAGGAAAATTTTTTTATTTCCCTCCTTTCCACACGGCCTGAAGCCTTTTTGGAGGCAGTGCCACGCCACCTTCACCACATTATCCCTAGCCACCTTCTATCCCTAGCTACCTTCACCACAATATCCCTAGTTTCCCCCATCTGGATTGTGCTGTAAGCCTTTCAAAGATATCGCTCACAGATTGGCCTTGACAATGGCTTTAGACCTCAGTCTTCAATGTTTACATATAGAATTAGCTGATTTATAGCAAGATAAATCTTCATATTTCCTCACATCATGTGCTTTCCCCAAACAATACATCTTTCCCAACCTCAATTGCTTTTTGGCAAAACCAAGCAAAAAATTGTTACTGAACTCTGGTTGTACAACCAAAATGTTGTTTTCTTTCTAGATTAGAGATAGCCTGAAAGATTTAGCCACCATTTGATTGAATAGTCAAAGCTGGCATTAAAACATCAGACAAATATGTCAACGATGTCAGAAGTCTCCGTCAAACCTGGAAAAATTGATGATTTCCAAGACAAGCTTTTTTGTTTGTTTGGTTTAACATTCCAATTCCTATCATGTGACAGCCATACAAAAAAGTCAGATTTTAAAATATGTGCAGCATTTACCAATAAAGATGCTGCCCCACTTCTCTGCTTTGAGCTCTATGAGCCCTTGCATTACTAATGATTCTATAGCTGGAAGCTAGCTAATTGCAAAAATGGAAGTTACAATTGAAAGCAAATCCTGGCAATGAAATGCCACAACTATGTGTGGAGTGTAGAAGAAGGGAAACTAATGGGAAACTGATCGCAAGCAGATGTTTCATTAGCAAAGGTGCAACAAGAACACGTGCCAGAATTAATCCAAAACTGATGACAGTTTTATTCCAGTAAATGAACACTTATGCCAGTGTAAATAGTATATTAAAATGATTTTATTCAGTGCGCCAAAAAAAATTAGCAATGATAAATATCTATACAACACAGCAGGACGCAGAAATTAAAGAGTAATTCTAATAAGGTAGAGGCAGTTATTAAATTAAATTATATTTTATTTTAATAAACACAAAAATAATCTCAATGGAAATCTGGACAATTAATTGTTTAAGTATCAGGTCTGTAGTAGAATGGAGTCTACTTATTTAGATAACCTTTTTAAGGTGCTGAATGAAAAAGTAGGTTCTTAGCTATTAAATGGAAGACACAGTGTGATCTTTTTTACTGAAATAATGAAGTTTTCCAGCACTTGGAAAGGAATGTCTGCCAGAGCTTTTAATTACAGTGGTTTAAAGATGTTTGGTCATCCAATTCTCTGTCATCCAATTCAAGGTTAATTAAATACATCTGCTTCTTCTCAGCTAATGAAACAATTTTATCCAAACCCTATATTTGTTCTTCAGCAAATAAGTTTCTTCTAATTAGCTTATTTGAAGTGGTTGTGTAATCAGATTCAAGATAAAACAGTAAAGGCAAATTTACTTTCATCCATTGCAGGGTCTGGCTAACCTTTGTAGCAATGTATTAGACAACAACAACAAAAGCGAAATAAAAGAGACAGCCATGTCTATCAGAAGACAGATTAGAAAGCAGATGTCTCAGAGAAGATTTTAAAAAGGCCTTAGCCTTCATCGCTTCCTTTACATCCTAAAAACTTTTTGGGAAAATATTTATAATCTGCCCAGTACCTGTTCTTACTAAAAATGAAGACCACTTCCCCCAACTAATTTTGCCAATTCCAACAGTTTTGCCAATTCAATCGTCTCAGAAATGTCAGCTTTCCTTTGTTACTGCAATAGTTTTAATTAGCGTTTTACAGACCCTAGAACATTTAAAATTTTTAATATGGATAACAGTGCGGCGTGAGACCTGGATTGGCAGGGTGAACCCAATCTCACCAGAAATTAAGGAGGATCAGCCCTGGTTCGTATTTGGGTGAGAAACCAACAAGGAATTAAAGGTTCACTATGCAGAGAAAGGCAATGGCAAACCATCTCTGAAAGTCTCTTGTCTTGAAAACCCCACAAAGGGTCATCATAAGTCAGTTGCAACTTGACAACAACATACAAACAACAGTGTGGTAATGGTTTGAGCACTGATCTATGATCTCTGATGCTCACTGCTTTGGGTCCCCACTGGGGAGAAAGGGACATAAATAGATAAATATTTGATTTTTGAATGTATCATAAGAACATAAGAACATAAAGAACAAGCCAGCTGGATCAGACCAGAGTCCATCTAGTCCAGCTCTCTGCTACTCGCAGTGGCCCACCAGGTGCCTTTGGGAGCTCACATGCAGGATGTGAAAGCAATGGCCTTCTGTGGCTGTTGCTCCCGATCACCTGGTCTGTTAAGGCATTTGCAATCTCAGATCAAAGAGGATCAAGATTGGTAGCCATAAATCGACTTATCCTCCATAAATCTGTCCAAACCCTTTTTAATGCTATCCAGGTTAGTGGCCATCACCACCTCCTGTGGCAGCATCTTCCAAACACCATTGTGTTTCCTTTTATTAGTCCTGATTCTTCCCCCCAGCACTTTCAATGTATGCCCCCTGGTTCTAGTATTGTGAGAAAGAGAGAAAAATTTCTCTCTGTCAACATTTTCTACCCCATGCATAATTTTATAGACTTCAATCATATCCCCCCTCAGCCGCCTCCTCTCCAAACTAAAGAGTCTCAAACGCTGCAGCCTCTCCTCATAGGGAAGGTGCTCCAGTCCCTCAATCATCCTTGTTGCCCTTCTCTGCACTTTTTTCTATCTCCTCAATATCCTTTTTTGAGATGCGGCAACCAGAACTGGACACACAATTACTCTCCAAGTGCAGTCAGCTACCACTGCAAAACTTATATAAGGGCATGACAATCTTTGCAGTTTTATTCTCAATTCCTTTCCTAATTATCCCCAGCATAGAGTTTGCCTTTTTCACAGCTGCCATGCATTGAGTTGACATTCCCATGGAACTATCAACTAAGACGCCCAAATCCCTTTCCTGGTCTATGACTGATAGCACTGACCCTTGTAGCTTGTATGTGAACTTTGGATTTTTTGCCCCTATGTGCATCACTTTGCATTTTGCTACATTGAACTGCATTTGCCATTTCTTAGCCCACTCACCTAATTTATCAAGGTCCGCTTGGAGCTCTTCGCAATCCTTTGTGGTTCTCACCACCCTACATAATTTGGTATCATCTGCAAACTTGGCCACCACGCTACCCACCCCTACTTCCAATGTGTATTAACAGAGAAATGACTTTTCAGGGAGCACAGATGCTTACTGTGAGAAGAGGGAGGCAGTAAACATCTTTTCTGGGCATTTGTTCTACCTGAAGTGCTTCGGATTCAAGCCACAGTCTTATGAGACAATGGAATTCGAGTTTAATATTTGCACCATGTTTTGCCTGCATTAATCTATCTATTCTAAAGTGTATTTTTAAAAAACAACTCCCATTAATTTTTCTCCTACAAATCCCTTTTTAGCACTAAATAGCACGTAGTAATATGAATACTGATCCTGCATAAACAGTAGCTAAGATCATGCCAGTTTAATAGCTATTTACACTTGGATTATGCCAAAGGATAATGACTAACTGAAAGTCAAATAACCTCTTTGAAAGCCATTTGAGGACAACTTCCATAGACTAATGGATGCCTGAAAGCTAGAAGAAAAGTTCTATCATGAGTAGTTGGATTGTCCAGTGTAAAATAACAGGTGTGGTCACTGATACTTCATGTAAAACCCCAGAAAGCTAAACAAAATCTTAATGAAGTAATTTAAGACATCACTTAGTAAATCGTAATGAAATAAAAGCTTACATATCACTTACACAATAACATTCTTAGCCCCTTTGAACATTTGACCAGGTGGTTAATTTGACCAGACTTGCTCTTGCAGAGTAAAAGCTCACACATCAATATTCCCATATCCAAGCAAGAATACTTTGTTTTCTCTTGACTCTATTTAACATGGGCAGGCGAGGGGACGGGGGGACGGGGACACACACCATAATATTAGATCTTGGGCCTTAAAGCTGCTAAAATAATATAGTGTTTCTATTGAACTGCTGACAACAGCAATGATACTGTATTCATCTTGGTTTCATACCCAGTTTGAGCTACTTCCACTTTCTATGGATTGCTGACTGATCTTGCAAAGTCAGAAGACTGGAGGACCTAACAGACGTCAAGCAAATAATGAGAACATGCATTGCAATAACGCAAATTTGAGAAGTGCTCTCTTATTTTTAGGGACAAGGTTGTTCTTTTGGCTGAAACTAATCCCTTCCATTTTCAGACATGTTCCTAACCTAGTTAACATGTCTCTTGCAAAGATTATGTTACTGAGTCCAGGGAAACATGCCAACACATTCCCTTGGGCGGTATGCATGAGGAAACTTATATGGAAATATCTCCTGCCTTGCCTTCCTTTATTATTCTTGCCAGTTCCCATATAGAAGTTGACACTGTTATTTAGATCTTCTCAAAGACTAGCCAGTGAGAATTGCTCATAATATGACAAGCAATTCCTGTTCTATTTGATACCATGGTGTAAAAGCACCACCTTCAGGGCTATCTGAGAGACTATCTGGGCTATCTGAGAGACACTACCAAGGAACAATATAAAGCAGGGGTAGGGAACCTGCGGCTCTCCAGATGTTCAGGAACTACAATTCCCATCAGCCTCTGTCAGCATGGCCAATTGGCCATGCTAGTAGGGGCTGATGGGAATTGTAGTTCCTGAACATCTGGAGAGCCGCAGGTTCCCTACCCCTGATATAAAGGGTCTAAAAGCTCGGGCATTTAACACATAACACTGCTATGAGAAACCACAAAAATAAGCTAAGGAAGGTAGGTAGGTAGGTAAGTGATAGAAGAAAGAAAGAAAGAAAGAAAGAAAGAAAGAAAGAAAGAAAGAAGAAAGAAAGAAAGAAGAAAGAAAGAAAGAAAGAAAGAAAGAAAGAAAGAAAGAAAGAAAGAAAGAAAGAAAGAAAGAAAGAAAGAAAGAAAGAAAGAAAGAAAGAAAGAAAGAAAGAAAGAAAGAAAGAAAGGCATTCACGAGGCAAAGTTCAAAGTGTATGATAAATTGCTTGTTCGAAAGGATTTTCATTCATGCAAAGCTTTACCTACCAGCAATGTTTAAATCTTACGTGATGCAAATACGTGTTTAAGGGCATCAATTTTCTATGTGGTATAACTATATAAGAATACTGTAATACCACACAATTTACAGCCTATTATAATTTTTTCTCAGAGAAAATAAATATAGGGAGGGATAGCTGTACTCCACTGAAAGCCTTTTCTTAATTCAGGATAAACTACACAATGACAGACCCGTCTACCTCCTACAAGCTCCCTAGGTTCATTAAGACTGCCATTTATGTTCATTTCCACAGCAGGACTGTCAATTGAGGGCTCTACTGTAGTCCTGCTATGCGGAGACACTTTCTTAGTACAGAAGCAGCAGTAGGAGATTCTTTCACTGGATGGTCAGATCTGGGAGGCCAAGGTCTGAATCCCCAATCTTACAGAGAAGCTCACTATGCAATGGTAGACCAATTATTCTTTTTCTCATCCTAACCCACCTTACAGGGTCACTATGGGGAATAAAATGGAGGAAAAGAATATAGTGCTGTAAGCTGCTTTGGGTCCCCACTGGGGAGAAAAGTGGGATATAAGTATCTAAAACCAATCAACCAATTGCTATTATATATGGGACTATTTTCAATTGGCCATGCTGGCAGGGGCTGATGGGAATTGTAGTCCATGAACAGATGGAGTGCCATAGGTTCGCCACCATGGCTCTAGTACCAGAATAATTCTTCCAGCTGTCCGGGCCCTGCATGATTTTCGCAGGGCCTGTAAGACTGAGCTTTTCCGCTGGGCTTTCGGGGAGGCCAGCCGCTGATGCCCCCCCCCTCTTTTAACAACTGGGGTTTTGCTGTTCTCCTCTTAAAGGAATTTTAACTGCTGGACGCCATCTGTCGCTGTTGTTTGAAATGTTTTTAAGACTGAACGCTGTGTTTTAATATATACCATTATTTTGTATGGTTTGTTATTTATTATATATTGTGAACCGCCCTGAGCTCTTCGGGGGAGGGCAGTATATAAGTTTGTTTGTTTGTTTATTTATTTATTTATTTATTTATTTATTTATTTATTTAATATCATATTTATATACCGCCCCATCCCCTGAGGGCTCTGAGCAGTGAACAACAGATTAATATCACATAAGCAATAAATAATTAATATAAATAACATCATTAAAACATAAAATTACAGCGTTCTACAAAAACCACTTGGCGTCCAGTATTAAAACTATCAATAAAACCCTCCCAAAGAGGGGGACGGTAGATCTAGATGTCACAGCTCCCAGGGTGTTAAAAAGGGAGAGGCAAAAAGGGCGCTCACCATCAATGGCTGGCCTCCCCAAAAGCCCGGTGGAACAACTCGGTCTTACAGGCCCTGCGGAACTCTCCAAGATCCCGCAGGGCCCGGACAGTTGGAGGAAGAGTGTTCCACCAGGCAGGGACTACCAGAATAACTGTTTTTAGGGACTCACGTTGTAAGATGTCCTATCTTGCAGGGCTGACTTCTTGATCTTAGGCTCATTCCGCACATGCAGAATAATGCACTTTCAAAGTGCTTTCAATGCTCTTTGAAGCTGTGCAGAATAGCAAAATCCACTTGCAAACAGTTGTGAAAGTGGTTTGAAAACGCATTATTCTCTGTGTGCGGAAGGGGCCTTAGACATGGGAGGGCCAGAGGCTTGGTCTCTGGCTGACAGTGATACCACACGGTTTGTGGACTCCCACTTCACCTCCTCTAATTTGCCTTGACCAACACGTCACCCTAATAAATTATCATGATCCACCACTTTCCATCATGCTTGGGATGTGTCATTATTTCATCATAGGCAAAACTCTGGATATGTATCTTTACAGTAGTGAAGTCTTTATTTACGGTGATTAGCCAAATACTGTCTTTAACACTGATCACTCCAAAGTTAGCGTTTCTTTTTCTTTTTAACTGTAATCACACCCTAAATTAGGGAGACCATAAGATGACCTTCACTGCATGCTAGTTCAGTTAGAACAGTGCCCATTTACAGCAGTAACGTGGAAATCATGTACGAAAAAAATATTTTGGTTAGCTTTACAGTATACTATTTTATAACTTCACAGTGAACCTTCAGTTTAATTCCGCAATGCATGGTGTGGTACCAAGCAGCTATTTTAAAAAGTGACAACAAAACTAAATGTCACCAGAGAACATGCCACTGCCCAAAGCATCTGTATTATCTTAAGAAGTTATGATAAATGCTGGCCAAACAAACATTGTTTCCTTTTGTCATCTTCTGCCCGCCAAATGGACAAAGCTTAAAATAAACATACAAGGACAAAAAGCTTCACGTTAAAATGCCTCCAAGCAAATCCCTGTGCCTGCTAAACAGATATATCATACAGAAGAAGAAGAAGAAGAAGAAGAAGAAGAAGAAGAAGAAGGAGGAGGAGGAGGAGGAGGAGGAGGAGGTTTGGATTTATATCCCCCCTTTCTCTCCTGCAGGAGACTCAAAGGGGCTGACAATCTCCTTGCCCTTCCTTCCCACACAACAAACACCCTGTGAGGTAGGTTGGGCTGAGAGAGCTCCGAGAAGCTGTGACTAGCCCAAGGTCACCCAGCTGGCATGTGTGGGAGTGCACAGGCCAAACTGAATTCCCCAGATAAGCCTCCACAGCTCAGGCGGCAGAGCTGGGAATCAAACCCGGTTCCTCCAGATTAGATACACAAGCTCTTAACGTCCTACACTACTGCTGCTCCTCCTACGCCACTGCAGACATACAAGGGAAGTTATACATTTGGGGGAAAGTCTGAAATGGTGAGTGACCTCTCCTAAGAAAGATTGAATTGGGAAGGATGATAGGTGACCAGATTTTGGATTGCATGGGCTGCATCCAGTTCTAAGTCAGATGGCACAACCAAGTCAGATGGCACTCCAATAATGGGCAGGGTTCTTTCCTTTCCATATAAAGATCCAAAACGTTTTACCCAGAACCAGTTATGTGCAGGGTTCCAGACAGTTAGACATTTTCATTGCACATATATGCCACGGCTGTAGGGAAAAATAACTCAGAAAAAAGAGCCCCCCCCCTTCCACCAACTCAGAAATTTTGGAACCAATTTTTCTTTTAAACATCGAGGCCAAAATTATCATATATTTACATAAATGAAATCTAAATGGCAAAGGGTGAGGTGTTGGCCATGGACTGCAGAAAATTCTTTAAGAGAAGCATTTTGATTTAGGACAAGGACAGCTAATTAAAGGTCCCATTACGGTGGGCTTGATACATTACATAAAATCACAATGTTAAACTGTGCTCCCCTAAATATTAGAACTGTCCCTGTAGCAGACAGAACACTCTAGAAAGCATCTTTCAAGTGGAAAGTAATCTGAATTAATTAGGCTAGCATTCAAGAATAATTCCACTAAAGGAAACTTTGAACCTACTGGATAAAAAACAGTAAGATCTTTGGCAAGATAGTAAACGGCTCTAAAATGTAATACTTATTTGGTGAGCTCCCCTCAACCCTGACTAAACATTTATAGCACTGGAACGGCCAATTTTTATCTGATGAAGTGAACTTTAACTTACAGAACTTTACACTGAAATAAATTTTGTTAGGTGCCACTTGGCTTCTGCTTTATATGAGTAACAAATTTATTTCAGTTCATTCTAAATCCTCTTCCAATTATCAAAGTGCAATTCACATGGACTTTGCCCATGCTGGGGATACAGGAGCCATCACAGAAAAAAAAGTCATATGGGATCAAAACTGCAGTGAAGATTGGGTTGGGCAAGATTAAGTGTAAAAGCTGGTAGGATAAAAAACCATTCATGAGACTTGCATCTGACCTTTTCGTGGCTGCAATGTCAAAACCAGCCCTCAGAATGCAATCTAACAGGAATTTTAATTCCCTGGAGATAGAAAAAACAAAGCTTGCCAGGTTAGCAGGAGGAACAACTAATAACTAGCTCAACCTATCAGCCTGTCTATATGCAAGGAAATACATGTATCCCAGCATAGGAGAGTTTCTACAATTCACATTTTAAAAGGACAGTGTCAAGCAAATTAATTGGTGACAGTGTCGAGTAAATTAATTGATCCAGTACATATTACTGCTCCAGAACAGTAAGGTTACTAATAATTGCGATTATCTGGAGAGCTGGGTTCAATTTCCTGCTTCTCCGCATGTCGTCTGCTGGGTTATCTTGGGCCAGTAACAGTTCTCTCAGAACTCTCTCAGCCTTCAAAGAGGAAGGCCGTGGCAAACAACCTCTGAACTCCTCTTGAATTGAAAACTATTCAGGGTCACCGTAAGCCAGCTGTGACTTGACTGTGCACACACAGCTGTTAAGATTAATCTGCAAAGCATACGAAATAACTGTGCAGCTGACAAAGTCAAGCAGTTTTTTTTGAGGAACCATGGCAGCAACAGTAAGAACACTTTCTCGCGAGCAAGTCCCTGGACCAGTGTTTTCCAACCTTTTCAATGTCACAGTACCCTTGACTTAATATCTCACAATACCCCTGCCATCCTCCCCCCACCTTCCCCTCCCGGCTTCCCTGTTTGCCACCCCCACCTTTTCCTCCCAGGGTGAAGGGAAGCATGGGGGGGGGGGGGCTGCTGACCTTGCAGCAGGCTTGGCCCCCTGGGCCAGCTCCATATCCTTGCTGGTGCTGGCGGGAGACACTGTAAAAGTAGGGGGCCGGTAGCATTGCCGCGGTACCCCTGCGACATGCTCACGGCACCCCAGGGTACCACAAAACCCTGGTTGGGAATCGCTGCCCTGGACTAATAGTGACAAAATAGTGTCTCTAAGAGAAATCAAATTTTCATAAAGCATATTTTTAGGAATGCTAGAGCTTCAAAGGACTTTGAAGAAAACTATTCCCTGCCTTAAATTATAATTTAACTCCTGAAATTAAACTGTGAAGCCATTCACATGAAAAGGCAATAGAGACCTAGGGTGTAACCTGGCTGTAAAAGTGCAACTGAGAAAAGTATATTTTATTAGAGTCCATTGGAGAGTTAAACCTTACATCAGAAGAATGTACCTGACAACACATTTTAA
This sequence comes from Sphaerodactylus townsendi, assembly GCF_021028975.2. Classification (NCBI taxonomy): domain Eukaryota; kingdom Metazoa; phylum Chordata; class Lepidosauria; order Squamata; family Sphaerodactylidae; genus Sphaerodactylus; species Sphaerodactylus townsendi. The sequence goes on from NC_059434.1 coordinate 71,627,023, forward strand.
CAACCACCAGCAGCATTATTAGGAGGCTGACTGAGCTATTTGTTCCAAGAATGGAACCAACCTTTTAAATGTTATCCTTTCAGTAGCTCAGGGTGGCATATGTAGTTCTCAATGTTATCTTTGCAGGCAGGCTGTGAAGATTGGACTTAAGAGACTGACCCAGTGAGGTGCATGATATGAAGGAGATTTTAACCTTGGTTGTCAAGGCTCTATCCCATACTAACAACGACACCACCCTGTCTATTTCAAATCCAAAGCAATTCCTATGTTCTGTATACAAAGAGTTTCAGATGCTATTCCAAGGAATGCAGAGATTCCTTGGAGTTCTTCAAATAAGATCAGCAATTGTGGACAATACAGCTTGGTTATGCTTCCAGTTTTCCCTTGCAGTGCACAGGATGGCTGTGTTTCAGGCTGCACTTTTAGTTCATGTGAGTCCTAACAGATCTATACTTTTTCCAGCATAAAGACAGTGTGGTCGCGTATTCTTCGGCAGAAGCCAAACGAGCATGCCTCTGCATTTCAAAGAGGTCCTGATTCTTTTGTAAGGCTAGTGGTTCTCAACCTTCCTAATGCCACGACCCTTTAATACAGTTCCTCATGTTGTGGTGACCCCCAACTGTAACATTTATCCATTTTACAGATGGAGAACACCGATGCAGAGAGTCTTAGGTGACCCCTGTGAAAGGGTCGTTTGAGCCCCAAAGGGGTCGCGACCCACAGGTTGAGAACCAAGAATTGTATTGAAGCTCTGGCTTCACCCAAACTATTATCCTTTGCAATGTTAAACAGAAAAGAACATTTATAGTGCCCTGGGTGGCTTATAGCGACACTTGCACTTTTCTACAGTTGTGCCCACCATTTTGTTTGCCACAGCAGCACTGCGCCTACAAAATCATAGCCGCAACTGTAGAAAAGTTAAAGTGTTGCTATAATCCATCCGGAGCATTATAAAGGCTCTTTTCTAAAAGTGCATGGTTTTAAATTGTGAAGGATAATGGTTTGGACAAAGTCAGCGCTTCAATACGATTCTCTAGCCTTAAAAGAGAATTGGAAAGATTTGGGGAAGGCAAGCACTAGAACTGTGGCGACACTGAACAAAAAAGTCCAGGAATGTGTGGTGTATTGATTCCCACATCTCCTGGCTTCCTTATGCTAATGGATTCTTTATGCTAAAAAAGGTATAGTGAAGAAGGCCCACATAAATCAAGAGCATGCTCTACAACATGTCTCAGAAGTTCATTTCAGCAACATACTGGGTTTCTGTAGCAGTTGTACAGAGATTCCATGGCAGATGAGAATATGGAAAAGAAACAATTGAAGGTACAGATTTTCTATCTGCAATCCTTGGAAATGAACACATTATACTTATTTCACACAAAAAAATTCAACCAAGTCTTTCTTTTAAACAAACAAATGACTATTCTACCGTCAACCTGCATAGTTTTCAATCCCATTCAAAAGCATCGTCTTTCTAAATATCTGGTTTGCAATGGAGAGTAAGAGTTTCCTCCATGCTATCAAGCATAGAAACATTTGGAAACAGGTTAGTTTGCTCTCTTTTTGGTTGCCAATGTGCCACAGATGGCCATCATAAATATATGTAGGAGTCCACAAGCTTGGTTTAGTAGTTAGCCAGCTATAACTATAACAACTCTCCTCACACCCGGTCCATTAGTAAACAGAGAGCTTGGGAGGATTTCCCCAGTTTATTACTTGCAAGGGACTACTGCTGTCCCCTTAGCATAACCAGCACCTGAGATAATCTCTCCCCCTCCAACCAGTATAGAGAGACAGCAACTTGGGGGGAGGGGATACTACATAATATTCCTATTCCTATTTTATCTTTTCCATACCACAAACAAAAAATGTGAGCTGAAGAATGTTGTCTTCATTGGAAGGCTAAGACATTACCATAAAATAAAATGAAATTTCGGATGACTGAATACGTTTCACAATGTACACTATCAAGAGTTTGTGGGTGTATTTTAAAGGCTGATACATATAGAGGTTTTGTGGCTATTATGAGGGCTTCCATAGGTGTGCATGTATTTTACCATATTGCAACGAAATTTAACTAACAACTAAATAGTGTTCTATATGGAATAGATTTTCTTCACTCTCTGCTCGGGTTGTATCCAGTTAGGATTTTTCCCCTCATCCTGACCCAGTTTCCCTATTTACTGTGGGCTTTTGGCTAGTCAGGTCCTATTATAGCATTTTTGGGTGGTCTTTTCTTTGTCATCAGAAAAAGGCTGGATGAATCCAATCTTTGATTCTTTCCCCAAGTTAAATTAGAGGAAATTAAATGAACACATTAGTCCTTTGTGGGAAAAAATCAACACACCCTTCTTAAAGTGAAAACACTTACCGAAGTGGAAATAGTTTACATAATCCAAAATTGTGTGTGCAGAAGCTTCCAAAACAGCATGGTCCCTTTCTGTATTTTCCACCATGATTTTGAGAGACAACAAAAACTCTATGATAGCAGCAACTTCAGCTGCTATAACTCTTTCAGGGAAATTTTTTTAGCTAACTAAACATCAGTCATCTCTGAAATAAAGGCAGCTATTGTATTAGGATGTCAGGTGAATCAGACTTTACATCATTACAGCCGGTTTGATGGGCTAAATACGGGAAGCAAATGGCTTTGGAATGGCTAATCCGGCATTCCACAGTTACTGGAGAAGACATACTTTCACTTCATAATAGGAAGTAGCCTCGCCCGACCGTGAAAAGAAACTGGGACATTGCTGCGCGGTTGCCATGGGTCATTTGTATCAATTCTAAAGGACTCGACAAGACTGCTACATACTGAGTGTTTTGTTCAGAGGCAGTGGCTTGGCATTTTGCAAATAAGAATGACTTGTGCAGTCACTGGCTATGCTAGCAAGGTTAAGTAGGTGTTGAGTAACTCAATTGTGAAGCGCTTGGTGTAAAAATACTTACCGGATATTTGTTATTGGTCAGTGTATCCAGTGCTATTCAGAGATTTCCCCAATCATAACTTCAAGCAACATACAATAAAACAAATGGACTCCAGTGAGCTGCAGAATGTTTGTATGCAGAATCAGTAACTGAAATGTATGAAATGTGACGGAAAATATTTAAGATCTTAGAATTATGCCTGTTAGCACTAAAGTTGCACATTCGGATTCAGATCCAGCCCCATTACTGAAAACGTAATGTTGTTTCATGATAAAATATTCTTCCATCTTAGTTCAGCCCTTCTAGTTTTTTTCTGAACATTATCTTCAGGAAGTCATACTACATAAGTTTTCCTGTATGTTGTCAGACGTCCTGTCGAAGGGAGAAGATTGTGTAGAATGTAAGGTTGTTGTTTTCTTTAACTACTTTCACAGGTCTATTAAAAGCATATAACAGGATCAGAAAGTGCTAAGCCTAGTAGGCACCAATCTCCAGTTACGTCATAATGCCCCAAACTTACAGTTGTATCCCCATCATTTGGTACAGTAAAATACAGAGTTTGATTGCATCTTTGGTCAATTCAAATGTCATAATAAAAACAAAATAAAAAGCAGACCAACAACATTATGTTACCACCCCTAATGATAAAACAATCTCATTCAATAGAAAGCATCTTGAAAAGGCACACCACCGACACAATCAATTCTGTTAGGTGCAACGAAGTAATTTATCCAAGATCATTCCCCATTTTCAAATGCAGAAAAGAGGCTTCTTTCTATATTTTGAGATTTATGAATGTTAACCAGATGAGGCTAATAAGCATGTCAACAATCAAAACTGATTGTTTTGCTATCTACATTAAAAAGTGTCCAGTCTGCTGGAACAACAGGTAATCAAGTAGTTAGAAAGACCGATGCTACATCTTGCCCCATAAGGCTTTCAATTGCCTTGCCTTCCCCTGCTCCTCACAGGCACCTTGTGACGTAGGTGGGGCTGAGAGAGTTCTGTGAGGAGAAGAAGAAGGGCTGAGAGAGTTCTGAGAGGAGAACAAGAAGAAGAAGAGTAGGAGGAATTTGGATTTATATCCCACCTTTCTCTCCTGTAAGGAAACTCAAGGTGGTTTACAAGTTCCTTTCCCTTTCTCTCCCCACAACAGACACCTGGTGAGAGAAGTGGGGCTGAGAGAGTTCCAAAGAACTGTGACTAGCTCAAGGTCACCCAGCAAGAACGTAGGAGTATAGAAACATCTGGTTCACCAAACAAGCCTCTGCCACTCAGGCTCTTTCTGCACGGGTGCTGAGCAGGGGTGCATCAGCATAAATTATGCTGATGCACCCCTCCCCCTGGGACCATTTGCACAGACGGAGGCCAGGGGGCGTGTCCCCTGGCCTCCACAACAAGATGGAAACAGCAGGAGCAGGTAAGCTGGTTGGGGAAGGCGGGAGGGAAACACCACCTTCCATCCACTACTTTTGAAAAACCTCGCTCATGGAGCAAGTTTCAAAAGTGGTGTTTCCACGCTGCCTGGGTGGCGCAAGAAAACGCCTCCCAAGGGACAGTGTTTTCGCTGTCCCTGGGGCACTGTATTCAGTCCGTGCGGAAACAGCCTCACATTAGAGTCTGCTTCTCTTAACCACTATACCGTGATGGTCCCAGCAAACCAAGACAGGTGGAGGCAAGGAAGAAATTAAACACCAGTGAATATACCAGATTAAGAAACAAGTCAAGATTTATGAAGGAATTCTCTCTATGGCTGAGTAATCTGACTATCCTGCTATTGGTCTTAATTTGCATTCAAAGAAAGGCAGGAGATGCTCTGTATACATGTATATGAGAAGCAGGTCATTGCAAAAAATATGGTGGCTCTATGGGAGTTCATTGCAAGCCAGGAAATAGAACTCCACAATCCACATAGAAGTGCCAGCCCATAGAATGAAGGCCACTGGACAAGACAAAAGTCGTGATGGAACTGCAGAAAGAACCTCAGCCTCTGAGGACTGCATTATCAATAGGCTGAATAGAAAATTTTGAGGTCATATAGAAAATGAAATCATTGGCACATCAAAATCAAAGGGACTTGCCAGATTGTGCTAGTACAAAAGGGGAACCACACCATAAAGAAACTGGGACTCATACAGATCCCAGAGAAACTGTAATATAACTTCAGACTTCGCTGTACTTTTTAATAGTCTTCTATCCATTCTATGCACATTTACTGTTTGAAGGAAACCACCAGGATCCTCCACAAATGCCACAGAATGTTCTATAATTTCATATTCTGGTAAATTACAGCTTCAAAATTTAGCACAATTTTGTCATCTTGAATTACACATCGCTTTGCACCTAACCACTTATTGCCAAATCCTATTAAAAGTGCCAACTCCTCACCTGCCTTCCTTTTCCATTTTTATCCAGTCATCTGCTTTTGATCATCTAGAGGGTCTACATGTTTCAAACCCACATATCTCACTGTATATTTTGTGGTTTCACATTGCTAGTGTAAGATAACCCACTGTTTGCCAGAAATGAAAAGCGTTAAACCCCACTGGAACAACTATATTTATTTAATCTTTAAAGCATGCTGAATGTTGAAGAATGAAAATTTCTCCAAAACAACATTCAGGCAGGCCTTAGCTTCAGTCATAATATCAGCAAAATTATGCTTCCAGCTAAAGCACAAGAGAACAGGAAAGGAAGTATAGCCAGTTGTAGTTGGTGTTCACACAACTAGTTTTGAACTCTAATCGTGCAAATAGAAACCCAAAAGGGGTCAATGAGTTCTGATGTACATATATTCCTGTTCATAAACTGAAAAACACAACCTATTCAACATTAGAAGAGGAAAGTTTCATCTAGAAAACTGGAATCAAAGTCATAGAATTGAAGAGAAAAACCAAGAGAAGAATTTGTCCTTTAAGAGGAGAAGAATTTGTCAGACATCACTGATTTGCTCTTCGACAGGATTCTTATGGAACTATTTAAGCAAGATATTTGACCTTTTGGATTTTTGTCTGCAAAACAATCTTTTTTTAGTTAATAATCCTTAATATGGAAACAAAGCTCTGGAGTCAGACATAAACAAGTTTGACAGCCACACTTATCTGCAAAATTCTTCCCCCTTTAGTTTCCTTTTAAAGATGACTCTTATGAAAACATATTTTGTCTTTAAGTAGACAGGGGACACAACTATTTAAAACAAGAAATATGAGAATTTTAATACAATAATTTGAGTAGTCTCCATCAAGTTTTCATTCGTTTTTATTTCGTTATTTTCCTTTTTGTTTTTATCAGAATTATTCAGATAGTAATTCCAGTGGGATCATTTGCTGCATCTAAAACAACCAAAATTCTTGTAGAACCTTAAAGAAAATAGAATTATTCGAGAATTTTTGTGGACTAAAACCCCATTAATGACATCTGAAAATGTGAACTCTATTCTACAAAAGTTTATGCTAGAATAAAATGTTGTTAGGCATTAACAGCCTCATACAGAAGGGGGGCGCAGCTTGAGGGAGAGGTGTGTTTGCCCTCCCCAGGGCAATTATACCGGCAGAGGAGGGAAATGCCTTGCCCCGCAGCCCCCAAACCTGGAAATCTGGGCTTCAGCAAGGCTACGCTGGTATCATGACTGGATGCCAGCATTGGGGGGGGGGGGGTGTTCCTGAGACAGAGCCAATGTTAGTAAGCTCCCTCCAGGGTTAAGGACTGGAGCACCTTTTAGGTCTATTGGGGGGGGGAAGCGGAAGAGAAGCCACTCTGAGACTCCTTGAAGATAGAGAAAAGCAAGGAATAAAAAACAACTCTTGTTCTTCTGATAATTAGTACATAATACTGGATAATTAATAGATCATACAGCACCAAAGCTATGAGTCATTGTAAGACAGTTCCCTATAAAGGACAAACACTCTAATACATTTCATCACAGAATTGTACAAACTCTTGTTTCATGTCTCATAGACAGATATTTATTTTATGTACTTTTATCCTTCACCCAAGAAGCTCATGGCTGCACACAAGGTCCTCCTTTCCTCCACTTTATCCTAACAAGCACTCTGTGCGGGAGGTTAAACTGAGAGAACACCAAACACCCCTAGATAAGGCTCATAGCAGGTGGGGATTTCAGCCTGGGTATTCCCAATCTCGGGCCAATATTCTAAACACGGTAAAGCACCACACAGGCTCTACAGACAAGAGTTCTCTTGAGACTGCTTTATTGCACTCATGACAATAATCTTTGACTGAGACTAAATTTAGAGCCCAAATAGGTTGCAGAATGTGGAGGGAAATGGAAGAAAGAGGGACAAAGGTTATATGAGTTTCAAGATCCCCAGAGTTGTTTAATGTTGCAGCTGAACCAAGCCAGACAGCCTGTGTTTTGTAAGGTAGAGAAAAATAAAATGGGGAAAAAATAACTACACATATAGTCAAGAAGGAATCAGGGAAGGGAGGAAAGTAGCAGCTCATCTGAGAAGTGGTGAATAGGGCCTGTTCAGAGAAAGGGACATAGGCAGTGATGGCGAACCTTTTCGGAGACCAAGTGCCCAAATTGCAACCCAAAACCCACTTATTTATCGCAAAGTGCCAACATGGCAATTTAACCTGAATACTGAGGTTTTAGTTTAGAAAAATGGTTGACTCCAAGGCGTGCGTTACTCAGGAGTAAGCTTGGTGGTAGTGGGTGGCTTTGCTTTGAAGCAACCGTGCAACTCTTCCAACGGGTGAATCACGACCCTAGGAGGGTTTACTCAGAAGCAAGCCTCATTGCCAGCAACCGAGCTTACTGCCAAGTAAAGGATCGTGCTTTAGTTCTTTGCATGAAAATCAGTGGGGCTTAACAGCACTGAACAGGGTTGCCTACACTGCTTCCTCAAACTAGGTCTTAGGTTTAATGCTAATAATCGAGCCCAGCGGCCCAGGCCAGCCTAGGTGTGTGTGTGTGGGGGGGGGGACTTTGTTTGCATGTGCCCACAGAGAGGGCTCTGAGTGCCACCTCTGGCACTCGTGCCATAGGTTCACCACCACTGGACATAGGTCTCAGCATCATAAAGGCAAATGGTCATACCAACAATCATAAATGATTATGAGTAAAGCATGCTGTACACTACACATATCTGGAGCTAAGGCTTATGTGATATGCACAAATATCAATGTATTTGGGGGTTTTTTCTGAAGCTCTCAGCACCATTTCAAAGACTTGGCTCCCCATTAATGGAATCTGCTGCTCAATGGAAAAAGCGAGAGGAAAACCTCAGGCTGTGCACACATGTTTAAACATGAATAAGGTGCCCTAACATCATTGTGTTGCAATTGCTGGTTTGTTTTTTCTAATCCCTTTAAAGTGGCCATCAGAAAACAGACATCTGGACAGAACGGGAAGCACCAAAATATAGACCATGTAAACACTGCAGGCAAACAGTTCCTGAAAAAAAAATCATCAGACGAAATCATCAGACATTTAAGCAACCTTAATTCTTTGTAAATATTTCAAATGAAACATCTTCTAAAATATTAAAAATTAAAGAAACTATTAAATACGATGGCAGCACCTCCCATTCAGTCAATGGGAAAGGAGGAATAATCCAGATTCCCTCAATTAAATCCTGAACTTCATATTGTGCGAAAAGAACAAGTTCAACTCCAACATCAGTTTTTAAAGAGGGGGCTTTGAGAATGGATCTTGAGCAGAAAGTCGCCTAGATGTTAAACAGGAAGGCTAGTCAACCTTGGGGCTTTCCCCACTTAACTTCTGCTGCGCGCTACTCCGGGAAAATAGCGTGGGGTCCAGTGGCACTCCCCACTTGCAAGGGCGGCAACCACGCAGCCGCCCCAACGCTGCCGCTCTTGCACCACTTCAGCGCGTGTCATTCCTGGCGCTGAAGAAACGGCACCTTTTGATGGAACCCCGAGAGTGCGCCAGGAATGACGAGCGCTGAGGGGGCGCGAGAGCGGCGCACAGCAGAAGGTGAGTGGGGAAAGCCCCCTTGTTACACCTATTCCTCCATTCAAAGTCAAGTGTTGGGTATTTATTTTAAAGGCTTTTGATGTAGCTTCTCCTGGATTCTCAAGACAGCTTACAAGTACAGAAATATGATAAAATCACCATAAGTTGCCAATATGAAAACAGCTGTTACTAATGCCTTTAAAAACATATTTATACAAAAATCACACAAGAGAAGAATAAATAGAATCTTTTCACAAAAAGTTAAACTTTTAAAATCTTTTTGGCCTCTCTGCGAGGCACACAACCAAAGGCTGCCGTGGGGAATCCACTTTCAACCTTATTTTTAATAGAGATACCATTCACTGCACCCACTTTCAGTAGCTTACACAATAATTTATTGAAGACTGTGCATTAAAAGGACTGAAGTTGAAACATGTCCAAAAAAAGTAAGCATCTGGTTTCCATCTCGTGGGAAACAAGAACGTTTTGGGGAGGCAGGGGAATCAAATAACATTGAGCAGAAGAACTACAGGGTCACAGGGAGCTTTGGTTGTTGTGAAGGTGCTTACATACATGTTCATAAATATGTCTAAATATTAAATATGTCTAAGAGAATAATTTCAAAATTGCTACATTGCAAATAATTAAGAAAAAAATGGCACCAACCAATGTTGCAGCTAAAGGTTACAAGATGAACGTTCTTGCACTGTACTATCACCTAACTTTCTCCTACTTCACAGCAAGTCCCTGACTTTTCCATTCTACCCATGCCTTGTTAATATGATGTATGAAAGCCCAAATTTGTGACTTCTATGCCCTACTCAATACTTGGAACACTTTTAAAGCAAAATAAATGTTAATAATAATACTTCAAGAAGGTGCAGAAAGCTGCTGAAAACATTAGACAGAATGCCCCTTCAGGCTTTAAGTGCTATTTGTAGTAGAACAAAATGTTAAAAATAACAAACATGACATCTTCACACAGGTCAGCGCTGGAATCTCTGATAAACGGAAGTATGATTTAATTAAAACCTAATCAAACTTTCTCTTCCTGTAAAGCTTTCAGGCATTTACTATCACAATTTTATTCAACTTGTTTTACAAATGAGGTCATTGCAAAAGGGTTTCTGCTAGATCTCCTTGCAGGTTTCCCGAGGTCATCTCTCAGACAAATACATTTTACACCAGATCATTTTGTCGAGTCAAATATGAAAGAGATCAGCGTGGTCCAGTGATTAGGGTTTCAGTTCATGAAGCTCACTGCATGATCTTAGGCCCATCATTGTCTGTCAGAACTTTACTATGAGGATAAAATGGAGGAGGGAAGAACAATGGATACTGTCTGGGATCTTTGGTGGAAAAACAGGGCACAAATGGTTGTGGTGGGTTTTTCTGGGCTGTGTGGCCATGGTCTGGTAGATCTTGTTCCTAACGTTTCGCCTGCATCTGTGGCTGGCATCTTCAGAGGTGTATCACAGAAGTGTATCACAGAGAAAAGCCACAGATTCAGGTGAAACATTAGGAACAAAATCTACCAGACCACTGCCACACAGCCCAGAAAACCCACCACAACAGTTGAATTCGGCCGTGAAAGCCTTCGACAATACAGGGCAGAAATGGTTTCTATCTGTCAGGAAAAAAATAACCATTGCCCATATTATTTCACTATTTCTACTAAACAAAATGTGAACATTTAAAGTACATGACTACAGCCAGAAAATCATTTAAAACTATAATTTTGAAGACTGGAAATCTTACTGTAGGTGGACCTACAATTCCATGAGCACACTGCTTTGACCACAGCTTGACATTTGGTTCTGGCAACTCCATTAGGGCTAACCACAAACCATGACTGATAAATCATGGCCTTTTATAATGACACAGAACGAGGTTTGTGGTGGACCATCCTAGAAATGAAGGACCAAATTTGCACAAAGAAGAGAAGTTGGCCATGCTCAAGCCCCCTGCCCATTCTCAATCTTCTAAACTGTGGTTTGGTTATTTGAGTCATGCCATTATATTAGGTCCATACTTCCTCTATTATGATGGCTACAGAAGGCCTTTTGTTACCAGTTGAACAGGATAAATTGAATGCTGGGCTTTTTGAATAAATGCACCAGCCAACAGTGCTCTTTCCCCAAATTTCTAACTTGCTAGCTGCCATTAGTACTATTTTAAAGACTACTTTTCAAAAGTTTAGTGCACACCCTAAGCATTCTGTGCTATTAGCCACAGTAGTAGGAAAATATTTCCTAGGCACTGGTTCTAAGAGAACTCTGCCTGATACTTCCGGATCCAAACAGATTAGAAACAGATGGGAGAATATGGGACTGGAAACTGGCACAGCCTCACAAGATAGCCTTCCCTCTTAGACAATGCTAAGATGCCAGGCCTGGAACCAGAGGACAATTTATTTGATCTTTGCTTGCTTAATCCTGTGATAAGCTGCCACTGCTTCCAGCTGTCAGGTAACAAAACCAAGTGACTCACATCCTGTATTGGTGCTCACACACTGACTCATTCGCTATCGAGAGCGCGCGCCAATTATCTTCCATACCAGGCAAATGTAAAAGCTAAAAAATAGGATTTCTGATTCTGTCCTCTATAGGCTATTACAACTTCACGGAGAGCCTTTTAAAAAAACTTTTCCGAGGAAACGGATTCCTCTTACAAATTGTGTTAAGGAGTCATAGGAAAAAAAAATAAAGTAAAACATTCCCATTTGTACTTGGCAGATTTTACTCTCATTATCTCTTAGGACTAAGTGAAAAATGAGAATAGAACAAGAACACGATGAAAGAACCATTTTCACAAAAGTAGTACTTATCTCAACAGCATGTATGCAACAGGTGGTGCTGGAAAGTGACACCAAGTGTTAGCCAGCTTATGCCCATCTCGCGGAGTTTTCAAGGCAAGATGCTAACAGAGATGGTTAGCCTTTGCCATCTTTTGTATCATGACCCTATACTTCCTTGGTGGTCTCTCAGTAACCATGGCTGAGTAACCGTGGCATGCAAGGGAAGAGGACGGAGGGAGAGGAGAGGGTGAGAGGTGGCATGTAAGGGAAGGGGAGGGATGGAGTGGTGGCATGCAAGGGAGGGGAGGGAGGGGGTCCGGCATCTGGACATGGCCCACCCACCCTAGCGGAGGGAAGGGAGGGAGGGTGGTATGATTTGTACTTTTCCATTTCTCTTCCCTGAAGAATCATCATTTTTAAAAAAAGATCTCTTTGGAAAATGGAGGGTTTAACTTTTATGAACTAGGTAATAAAATAATGTTGATTTCTCTGCTTATACCACACATCTTTTTCAAGGCTCTAGTATATCATTTCCTAGACATAAAGAAAGAGACAGTACAAGTTTTGTTGTAGGAGAACGCTATTAAATTAGGAAATAGTTTTGCTAATGTAGAGTTAAAAACAATATTCTTTAGCCAGGTTATGTCCAACAACAAACTGTGAATATGACTACTAGACCAACTCAGTACATTTAGACACCTAGATTCTCATTACTATCACGTCACATCTTACGTAAGAGTCTAGCAAAGGAAAAAGCTTTAAGGGAAAAGCAGTATTTTTTTTCCAAAGATAGAACTATAATTTTTTTAAAGCTGTACCTTTGCAGGTTCATAGTCAGCTTGCCTGAGCATGTCTTGATCTTGTTTTGGGCTTCCAGGTGAGTCATGCCGTCTGCACTTACTCCGTCAATACTAAGAACCATATCGCCTATTCCCACGTTTGCATTGGCAGCTTTGCCTCCTTCACTCAACTGCAAGATCACAAAGGCAAAAGATTAAGCATTAGTCATCTCAGTTACCTTTCAAGAGCAAGCAAACATAGTCTTGTGGCACTATAAAGATGAACACCTTCACGGTGTACTGTCTGGTGAGCTAGAACCAACCTTTCCAAATACATAAAATTGAATTCCCTCTGACAAAGTATGCTCTAACTCAGTAAAATTTGCTAGTCTTTGTTATGTTACAGGAGTGATATTTTGGCTGCAGAAGGCTCACACAATGGCCTCTCTAAAGTGTCTCCCCTTGAGAGCACTATCCTTAGAATTAACAGTGCCTGGCAAGATTCCAAGCAATTTCTTACAATTCTTCCCAAAGGCCAAGTCAGGACATTCCAACCCATGATGGAGTTCCCAGATCCAACTCCATGTTAATATGGGGGCACGATGTGGGTGCCTGATACATGCCAAGACCAGCTTTCAGCACACACAGGGCAACAACCTGAATTTCAACCATCTTATCTCCTGATGGGAAAAAAAGCTCATGGTTTGAGAACCGTGAATAAAGAATTCTAGATCATTCTAGATCAGTGGTTCTCAACCTTCCTAATGCCATGACTCTTTAATACAGTTCCTCATGTTGTGGTGACCCCCAAACCTAACATTTATCTATTTTACAGATGGAGAACAGTGATGCAGAGAGTCTTAGGCGACCCCTGCAAAAGGGTCGTTCGACCCACAGGTTGAGAACCACTGTTCTAGATCATTGTCCGTGCAGTTTGACTCAGGGAGCAATATCACAACATGCAACAAAACCAAGAAGAGATCAATGGGTGAAGGCACGAAGAGATAAACGGGTGATAAAATCTGATGCTATAATCAGCATGACATGCTATCACTGTACCTAGTTCACAGTAGTTGGGAGTTACGTATAATTAGAAGCTTAAACCATAACATAGCTACAGACCGTGGACTGGATCTTATCTCCCTTTCACCAAAGCTTCTTCCAACAGAGGAAGACTTCCTTGAACAACAACAAAAAAGGCTTTTCTGTATCCTAAAGGTTGCTTTTCATTCTAGGCAGTCTTACTCCTCTGAAGGAAGTCTTAGGAGAATAGACTCACAAGATCTAGTGTAGAAGTAGGGAGGCACAGGGTCAGATCCCATCTAATCCTCTGCACAGAACTATAAAAAGGGTATGAAAATAAAAACCTGAGCTTTCCCCCTCACACAGAACACCAGACAGTCTGGAAAACTCATTTCATAGATGGCGAAAGGACAGTATTAAATCACATCAACTTGTCACACTAACACTCCCCCCAGTATTTTTCCTTTGGCATCTGGAGCAGCTTCAGAATCCTCAAAGCATATCTTTTGATGTGAAAAAAATGCCAAGAGCATTTTAATGACCATTAAAACCCTTGAAACATGATTACAATTCTGTATACCAAACATTTAAATCATTTGACAGAAGCTACTAAAATAGTAATGCTCTTGAACCCCAGTAATTTTCCAACAGAAAGAAAAACCGGGTTCACACCTCAGCATGAACCATAACTTCGCCTCATGACTTTGTACAGAAAAATTTGACATGTCAAGACCTGGACAAAAAAGAGAGCAAACTCTGAACCAGGTCGGTGTCTTTTTGAAGATTTCTAAAAAAAACCCACACAATAAAACAATTATTCAACAGCAAACGAATGAATGGCAAACCTTTGAGAATACATATTTTTAAAAACCCACACAATAAAACAATTATTCAACAGCAAACGAATGAATGGCAAACCTTTGAGAATACATATAAAATTGTGAAAGCATATAGAGATGGAAAGAACAGGTTATCCTTTCCATTCAGCTTGCCAAGATAGGATTATTCTCTACTGTAAATTCTTGAATGCTTCTGTTCTGTCTAGTTTCAAGTGTCTCACAGCATGGGCTTCCCTAGCTTTCCCTAAGGATGTATTACATTGCCACTACACAGACCTCAATATTGAGAAATTAATTATCCCCGTCCCATTTACACAGAGTTCATTCAGACTGAAAAAACCCCCAACCTTTCCATTGCTCACATTTCCTTCCATTACTTCTGGCTATGAACCCATAATTCCCGTTCCTGTAATTAGTTATGCATACTTTTTAAAAATTCATATGAATGTAGTTTAGTTATATATTTATTAATAGTTTCTTACATAGATGTGTGATAATCAAAAACTTCTCATATTTATCTTCATGACAATAGAGAGGCACATCTGAAAGGGGGATGCATGAACACACACCAGTTTGGTTCACACTGCGCTCACCAGTTGCAAAGAAACAATTTTTTGACAGTCAGTTCAGTTGGTCTATCAGTTCAGGGGTGTTCAACAGGCTGATTCACTGCATACCTTACTACTCACACAGTACAGTGCAATTGTCTTTTTGCACATGTGGGTTCTCACACAGCCCCATCAAGGTCTACTATCTTCCAATCCATGTTTCATAGCTGCTGTGTTCAGCAGGCAATTATTTAAATAAACATAAATAACTCAAACATGTACATCAGTCATTACTAGGTAACAATAAAATCTTACCTCTTGCTTTCTGGCAAAGTAGTAGTCTCTATTGATGTTAATGGCTGCCGATAAGTTTGAATCAGCAGAATCCTTGCATATGTGCAGTTTTGGGAGAATAGGATGTAAATTGGTTTAGCAGGCATTTGTGACTGTTTGGCTCATATTTGATTGTCGCTGTTGCCTGCATGGTGGTGAAATTATTCTAGTTCCTCAACAACAGATTTTAATCTTTCCCACATATTCTGACATCACTATATTGGGATATGCTGTGCGTACAGAAAGACATATCATGTGAATGGAAAATTTTGCATTATGAATGTATTAGTATGCACAGCATATCCCATGATAGTGACTTCAGAATAAATAGGCAAGATTAAAATCTATTGCTGAGAAAGAAAAATAATTTCACCATGAAGCAAGTCACAGCAGCAAGCTTGTTCCATGTTTGGATTCTTTGTACTATTGTGGACTTTATAATCCCCTTAGACATTTTGACTGGTTTTGTTAGCTGTTCAGACATTTCTACACTTATTGTATTAAATCTTGAACATCTAGTATTGCATGCAGCTTGAGCATGGTATTTTATTTACTTTGCTTATGTTTGATTGATTGCACACTCTACCTGCTTTCATTATTTATATAATGCATCACGTTTGATTGCTACTTCTGAACACAGTAAATTCAACCATGTTTGCTGCAAAATTCAACTACCGGTATATTCACAATGAAACTTGCAGCATTCCTAACATGAGCAACCAATTCAAACGTTCATGCCACAGAGCCCTTGAGTTCAGAATGGAGTCCTAGGAGACCCATGTTGCAAGGTGAATAATTTCAGGCCAGACTGTATGAATACGTATGTGTGGGCGCGCACACTGCAGCATGTTCATTTATTTAGTGTATCTCTGCCTTTCTCATTGAGATTCCAAGGGAATTACACAGTGAAAATTGAAAGCATGTCTATATAAAGAGTCAGCTAATAAGCACAGTGTAGGTCAATACAATCAATAAGGCCCTTTCCGCACAGCAGCAGGAGAGAAGGTTGCAGGTGGGATAAAGGAACCCACTCTTCTCCCGTTCCATTTGCATGGCTCTGTGCAAGCAGCGACTGGAGCCTGCAGAAGCAATGTGGGCTACCATTGTGCCTTCGCATGGAGGTCTTTTATAAAAAACTCACCTCCCGTGCTGTGTAGCTGCACAGGGAGGTCCTTTAAAAAATGGAGCAGCCGTTTGCTCAGCAAGTGGATGCAATCCACATTACAACGAAAGAATCGCAGAGAGTGCGATTCTTGAAAAATTGCGGCGGGGGGAAATGCGGAGCGGACTCGTATTAGGAGTGAGATCCGTGCGAAGCTCCTCCCCCCCAACATGGATTTTATCCCGTGGTTACCCCAGGTTTATTGGCCTGTGCAGAAAGGGCTTAAGAGAAGACATGTATTAGGTAGGACTAGGGCTACCAAAATCTGAATGAGCAGAGCCTATTATGCATGATACAGATTGTGGATATAAACACGGGAAAAATGAGAAAAATGGTATTACAACAGTAGAAGAAAATGAAATAAAGCAATAATTGCAGCAAACTGATAATACATCATATACACAGTGGTACAATCCACAGTCTCTTTCCTTTTATAAAATAACTTCCTGAACTATTCTACTACAGCCCTACTGCCTTGCTCAAAAAACTCTCCTGAGCAACTCTGTTTTACATCATTTGCAGAATGACAGGAGGATGGGAGCCTTCCAGACCTCCAAGGTAGGACTTTGACTGCTCTCCCACAAAAAAAGTAAAGGACTTTTAATATATACGCCAAGCTAGCATATCAAAGAAATAAAAAAACAACACAAAACCATCATCCTGATGTGTGTTTGTATGCATTCACCCACTGCTATGTTACAGGGAGCATTCCATAAGGGACAACCTTTTAACCTCACCAGCCCCATCTCCAGTCTGCATAAATCAAACAATTTAGCGCTCAGTCTGTTCTCTGGCAAGACTCTGGAAAACTAGCAAAGAGATAAAGATCCATTTGTAAGTCCCTCCTCTCCCCGCCACCTTTTGTGCTCTGTCAGCCTGGACGAGTCAGTGTGGTACAGTGGTTCGAGTGTCAGACTAGGATTGAGAGACCCACGGTCAAATCCCCATTCTGACATGGAAGCCTTTTAGGTGACCTTCAGCCAGCCACAGATAGCCTACCTCAGTGGTGGCGAACCTTTGGCACTCCAGATGTTATGGACTACAATTCCCATCAGCCCCTGCCAGCACGGCCAATTGGCCATGCTGGCAGGGGTTGATGGGAATTGTAGTCCATGACATCTGGAGTGCCAAAGGTTCGCCACCATGGGCCTACCTCATAGAGTATCTCATAAGAATAAAATGGAAATGATGAAAGTCACTTTTGAGTCCCCACTAGTGAGAAAGGCAGAATATAAATGGTCAATATACCTAGCTCCTCGAAACAAGGACTTTATTCCCTTATGCTCTGCTATGCAGTATTTTGCCCTGGGAACACTATTTTCCCCAAGCCTCCATGCGGCAGTTAATCCTAAAACAAGCTGAATTTGGTCCTGGCAGCAGAGCTAGTTTGAATACAGGCCCAGCACATGGTCCCAAACCCACATTTTGTCAAAACAGCAAAAATGAAAGACAGGTTCTCAAAAGATCAGAGCACAAAAAGGACACTTAATTTCTCCATTTGTCCTCTGAAAGTGAAGATAGTTTCTTATCCTCCCTGACTCTTTTCAATATGACAAGCCACAGTTTAATACTGCTACATTACAGTGGTGGCGAACCTTTAGCACTCCAGATGTTATGGACTACAATTCCTATCAGCCCCTGCCAATTGGCCATGCTGGAAGGGGCTGATGGGCATTGTAGTCCATAACATCTGGAGTGCCAAAGGTTCGCCATCACGGGCCTACGAAGTATAAAGGGGGGGACTCCCACTTGTAATTTCTCTGCAATTAACTTACCAGCCTTGCAAACATAAAATTAGAAGGCCTCAGTGTGTGTGTGTGTATGTAACATTTGATTTAAATAACTTATTCAGACTTCTTATGATTTTGCAAATAATCTTGGAAATGTATAGCAATAGCTGGCACAAGAATGTAAACTGGAGAATGGTTAAACAGAAATCCTATAACCCAAGAATGCAACAGGATTAAAGAGTTTTCCATGTACCACGGAAGAGTACAAGAACGTAATAATTATCTTCAGCCATTAACACACTAGTAGTTCCTTATAAACCAAGATTTATGGCCCAAATCTAAACCTAAGTGAATAGACACAGAGTTAGAAAACAGACTTTAAAGTGGAAATGCTGAGGCATCCAGCTATTTAAAAAGTGTTGTAAAAGAGCCCTATAAATATACAGATGAGTGAGTGCATATTTCAGAATAAAACATGCTCGAAGTGGTAAAGTATCTGTTCTGAATGCAGAAAGCCCAGGTCAAATCCATAGAATCTTCAGTCAGAAAAGTCAGCTGGTAGGTGACCTTGAAACCTCAGTAAACCACAGCCACACAGAGTAGACAATATTGACTTTGATTGAATAGTGGTCTGACTTACTGTAAGACAACTTCATGTGCCCAGACAATCTAATAGTCTTGTGCAAATGCAGTTACACATAGAATTTAGGGGCATGGGCTTATAATTAATCTGGACAAACCAAACATTTATTTCAACATATAGACTGATAATATCAATCAAGACATCTGACGTGACTGGTCATCTTGGGCAATATGTTATGGTATGAGATTATAGACTGAAAACCATAACTTTAACTATGGTTAATTTGAGAAACCAAAAGATAAACCATATTGAGCAGTTATCAACTTCAGTCTTGCTCTTTCCCAAAGTATCTCATCCTGCTTTGTTGCAAGGGCAGTGCAAGCTATATCTGCATTTGCACAGCATGCAGAATCATAGAGAAATGCCAACTGTAGTTAACAAGTCAACTTCAAAACACAGTTTCAAATCTTGATTTCTAATTACAGGAATGGCTCACATTTGGACGATCACACTAGTTTTAGCTAGTTTAAACCATGGTTTGGCACTTGTGAGGTCTGAATCAGTGAATTCAGTGGCCCTGCTACTGAAAAAAGAGAAGGGGGAAATGTAACCTCAGCTTAATCCATCTCACCAGGTTATGAAAACAGAACAGGGAGAAGAACATGCATGTCTCTTAGGAGGTTTGGAGAACAGATTGGACAGTTATTTATTAAAATATTCAAATGCTGCCATTCCTGGTGGTGGAAAGTGACATCAAGTGGCAGCTGACTTATGGAACCCACTAGGGTTTTCAAGGCAAGGCACATTCTATGTGGTTTGCCATTGCCTGCCTCTATGCCATGACCCTGGATTTCCTTGGTGGTCTCCATTCCAAATACTAACCAGAGCCAGCCCTGCTTAGTTTCCAGGATCTGTTGTTTGGGCTAGCATGGGCAATCCAGGGCAGGACAGCCTTCGCCATCCTTTCCATGAAAAATGAGAAAAAATATGTAATGAATGAAGAAACAATTTGCAACCTCTTCTAACTAACAGTAAATGATACAACTATGGTGTATGGGACAGGAACCCAAAAGCAATCTTTGTCTCAGGGTTCACGGTGGCTCTTGGCATCCCAGCCTTAAGTACCCAAAAGTCAAGGTTTCTGCCATCTTCAGCAGAATGTCCATTTCCAGCCTAATTTAAGGACTGTCCCGTTTTCCTTCACAGACGAGCTTACCAGAAGAGTTACGCATATGGCGCCAAAAACTTTTAATATGTGACCATATCTATCACAGGAGGGTTGTGGAGTCCACATTAGATGAAATGTGGGCAGATAATGCAAGAAGATATCCCACTCACACCCAGCAACTGCAAATACTTAATACACCAAAAAGATCAGCTGTGCCAATGAAGTTGAACTAGACTACTCTCCATCCCCGAGTGCCCAAGACTACTGTAAGTGATATTTAAAATGGGTGCTGCCAAAGGAAAACTGATGCAAGCATGTAGTAAAAACAAAGTGTAAGCATGAGGACAATCAATTACTGAATTCCAAACACCCCCAGATTTGACAGAACGTTACATACAACAAAATCTGTAGGCAAACACTAAAAAATTCACAAATGACATGTTTGCAACTTTAATTTTACTACCTGCTGCCTACAGAAGAGGTCTATTAACGTGACCTTTTGTGCATAAATACTGAGAAGCTAAATTTTCTAGTTCAGATCACAGTACTATAACTGTATCTTCTTTCTCAGCCAGGAAATTAGAATGCAAGAAGGGTATTTTGAAATCGACATACCATGGCATGGCATGTGTCTGATGACATTACAGTACCAGCAAATGTCATGTACATTTTCATGCTGGGCTCAGGGCTCAGGAAGGCTCTTGAGCAGAATTCAATACAATGCGCTATTCAATACCAAACATCAAAAGTACTCCATTTCTGCAATGCTTTCTATCCAACAAGGGAACCAGTTGCTTTCCCTACCAATTTATTAACCTGTGACTTACTGGGCATCAACTCTAAAGTAACTTGGCTGCTTTAGTCAGAAGATAAATTCCACTACATTTTTATTGCTTAAGTTGTTTCTTACTATGCACCCTAGCTCTCAAGTTTCTGAGAGAAAGGTATTTAAAACACACACATAAAATTGACAGGTAGATCTTCAGTGTGCCTCAAATTAATTGGAGCCTGTTGTCTGGCCGAAAGGAGTCCAAATTCAATCAATATAATAGAACTATGGAAATATTTTCATCACCTATCAAACTTCATCACATTATTCTAATTAAATCTTGCATTCTGTCATTTATAGAACTAGAGAATTATTTTTAAAGAGATATTACCTCCATGTTAAGGTTAGCATAAGCACTATGTGTTTTTTTTTATTTCCAAGAAACACCAACAATTTATTCATTAAAATATTCACATGGTGCTTTTCCCACCATCAACTCAAGGCAGCTTGCAAATGTTTAGGTAAGCCAAAACCACGCAAGCATATACGAGACATAAAACGGCCCTATATACAACTCTACAACAAACACTCATCTGCACAAACATCATTGTGATGTAGTTCAATTGTTCTTGAACAATGAGGTTTCACAATACTTCTGGAACTGTACCAGAGGGGAAAAAACCTCCTGTACTCTGCTGGCAGAGTGCTTTATAGAACAGATGCTCTAGTAAAATCAAACTGTGGCATATCTCATAGACTTCAGGCACAGGACAATTGCAGGAAAGTTTCAGGAAGAACACATTCGTTGTCTTTAGGAAGACTCATATCATGACAGAGATGCTGCTGGTGTTTCACACACACACACACACAAAGAGAAACAATTCTTTACATATTCATATCACCAACAATCACAGTTCTGAAGATGGCAGATCATGTGCTGCTACAAGTGGTGAGAATCCATTTTAAGCTCCAGTTGGTCGCATATTAATTCAGACAGGGAGAACAGCTACCGGTATTTTTTGGTTTTGGTGAATGCTAGCATGTCACCCTAAACATTGAGGTGTGTCACCTTTGACTCAAATTACAAAGGTTTGCCATCACTGTCCTAGGACTTGTAGGAGAGTTACTAGAAAGGTAAGAAAAGAGAGCTTAAGCCCGGTTCTCATCAGATCTCATAAGCTAAGCAGCCCTGGGTCAGCCTGGTTAGTATTTGGATGGGAGACCGCGAAGGTTGCTATGCAGAGGCAGGCAACGGCAAACCACCTCCGTTAGTCTCTTGCCTTGAAAACCCTACAAGGTCACCATAGGTCAACTGTGACATGATGGCACTTTCCACCACCACAACAAGAGAGACATACACAGATAGTGCATACTTTTGTAGGTGACATCACAATACGAACCTGGGTTGGGAGTGAAAAGTCAGCATCTAGCCTTGGTGCAAAAAGATAAGTTCTCAGCCTTTACACAAAAACAGAAGTATAAAGTGAGAAAATGTATTACATAGCCTGCATTTCTGCAACACTGAGAATTATAATCCAAGCAGAAATTTCGGAAACCGCATCAGTGATCTATCATGCCAGAAACAAAAATTGTATTTTAAACTTAGAAATTTTAAACTTAGGAAATTTATGATGCAAGAACAAAATGTAAAGTTTGTTTGCTAACAAACCCTAATTAAAAGGGAAACTTGGGGTTGGACTTAGCCAATTAACGTAGCCAAGTACAGGGAGAGACTGAGGCCGTTTCCGCACGAAGGCGGAAGCAGCCGGGTCGGCATTTACGACGCCGACCCGACGATGCTGGGACCGTCCGCACGGACGGTCCTGGAAACAGCCGGGCAGCCGGCGCCGCAGAGCGCCGGCGCCCGGCCAACCCGGCATGTCCCCGGGCCTCCGGCGCGTCGCCGAGGCCTGGGGACTGCAGGGGGGCGTGTCCCCAGGCCTCGGCGACGCGCCGGAGGCCCGGGGACAAGGTAAGTGCCGGGTGGGGGAGGCGTCGTGAAGCCCCTGCCATTTGCTCGGCAGCGGCTTCGAGGCGGCGTTTCCCCAAAAAGAGCGCTTCCAAGCGCTCTGGGGAAACGCCGGCCTCGCCCCCTGTGCGAATGGCGGCCTGGAGACGGCGTTTTTACCGTCTCCAGGCCGCCATTAATTGCCCGTGCGGAAACGGCCTGAGTTAAGACCCTTTGCCATGTAAATTTTTTAATTTATTCAAGTCCCCCTATTAACTTCAGGACAGCTTTACGGTTGACCAAAGACCCCTCCTCCCCTTTTTAACAGTGGAAATCTGGCTGAATCTTACCCCTGAATTACACTGAATGATGCAGGAAATCCCACACACTTTTCAAGAGAAATTTTCAGCAGCCACAAACACTTCTAAAAGGCCCGAGTGGGAAGTGCATTTGGATAGTGCAAATGCATTTCACACAGATGTATCTGGGATAAAGGGGAACAAAACATTGTTCCCCAAAGACTTAGTGCAAATGCATTTCACACTATGGTTAAGATATTAGGAACACCTGCATTATTTAAAAAATGACAGCAAGAAACAAACCACACACATACCTGAACAGGCTAGGTTTTCAATCAGAGAATTTAGGATCCTGCCTTTTCCTTATTTATTTTTTAAAAAAACGATACTTATACTTCTGGAGAAGGGAACAGAGAGCATCAGATTCTGCAGTTTAATTTGTCATCTTGTTGCTATAGAGGACAGAGCAGCAACACATAGGGACTCTCCCAAAAAAACAGAAACCGGCTAATCTTGGTATTTCATCAGTGAGCCATTCCAATTCAGATATGTAATATGCATTCAGGAAAAAAAAACATATGCTAAACATATAGAGAAAGCAGAAAGAGCAGCACATCTGAGAACCATCTCACTATTCATCACTGTCTCTGGTATCTGCCACATAATTAAAAGATGGGGAAAACAACAGTGTTGACAATCTGGGGATCATTAGGAAAGGAATTGATAATAAAAACTACAAAGATTGTCATGCCCTTATATAAAGCAGTGGTGCGACCGCACTTGGAGTACTGTGTCCAGTTCTGGTCGCCGCATCTCAAAAAGGATATTGAGGAGATAGAAAAAGTGCAGAGAAGGGCAACAAGGATGATTGAGGGACTGGAGCACCTTCCCTATGAGGAGAGGCTGCAGCGTTTGGGACTCTTTAGTTTGGAGAGGGGGGGATATGATTGAAGTCTATAAAATTATGCATGGGGTAGAAAATGTTGACAGAGAGAAATTTTTCTCTCTTTCTCACAATACTAGAACCAGGGGGTATTCATTGAAAATGCTGGGGGGAAGAATTAGGACTAATAAAAGGAAACACTTCTTCACGCAACGTGTGATTGGTGTTTGGAATATGCTGCCACAGGAGGTGGTGATGGCCACTAACCTGGATAGCTTTAAAAGGGGCTTGGGCAGATTTATGGAGGAGAAGTCGATTTATGGCTACCAATCTTGAACTTTTTGATCTGAGATTGCAAATGCCTTAACATCCGCAGAAGGCCATTGCTTTCACATCCTGCATGTGAGCTCCCAAAGGCACCTAATGGGCCACTGCGAGTAGCAGAGAGCTGGACTAGATGGACTCTGGTCTGATCCAACTGGCTTGTTCTTATGTTCTTATGTTCTTAATTAATATCTCCAACAATTTTTCCCCAAAAAATGGCATTTAGCTGTCTTGCAACAGCGTGGAAGGGACTGTTGCCATCCATAGGATTTATTTTGCAATACACCATATTTTGAAGTGCAGAAAACATTTTAGGTCTGTTTTCTTATCTACAGGTACATGTAGGTATACATTCCGTACACTGGGAATTTATGGCGTATCTGTTCTGACAGCACGTACTACAGCATGGCTCAAGGGTTGCCTGTAATTAATTCTCATATCTAGGATGACGTCTTGGGCCAAAGTCTATAAACAATATCTTTCTAAGGCATGTCAGCACACACACTAGACTGGTGTTATCTCATAACTGAGGTTTGACTTGTTGCATAGGGGCATGGATGGTGGCCACCTCCAATTTAAGGCGTAGGCACAGGCTGTGGGATCGTGGGTAAGAACCCAGGTTGGAGTTCCAGCATTACTGCTGGACCCGAACCCTGGGTCCCTGCACTGCCTTCTATAAATGATACTGCTTCAGGAAGCATGTTTGACAAGGAGGTCATTCAACCATGCAATACTCTACCTCTAGTCTATTTGTTTTTTCACGTCAAATCTAATGGTGACCTCAGAGGGTTTTCAAGGCAAGAGACATTTCAGACGTAGTTTGCTTGTCTCTGCTTAGCAACTGGTATTCTTTGGAGATCTCCCATTCAAATGATTGCCAGGGTCAAGACTGAGAGTGTGCCCCCCACTCCCAAAGTCACTCGGCAAGTTTCCATAGCAGAGTGGGGAACGGAATCTAGGTTTCCCAGATCCTAGTCTAACACTTTAACCACCACACCATGGGGACTCTCAGTCTTCCATTACTAGGATAGTTATACATTGTGTTTTGTCTGAATTTGTATACTAGCTTTTTTTTCAGCCATGTTCTGTATGCTTATAGCTACTGAACGCTGAGCATTAAGTTTAATTTGCTTTTTGCTAGGGAAATAAAAATCTCTTTTTTGCTCCAGGCATTAGTGAAAGTGACACACCAACAGGCCAGTATAGTTTTTGAATACTGATCTCAAAGTTTGCTCAAAGTTTGTTTCAGATAGTGGGTTTGGGTGGGATAGAAGGAGGACCTGGAAATATAATTGGCTACAGTCGTATAAGGGTGGGGTGAGAAGCTAGAATGAAAGGCAGTGAACTTTTTGAGGAACCAGGACAATCATTCTATATACTAGTGCTGTATTTGTAAGGACTTGTATGAACTGCCACTTTGCATTTTCCAGCTATACAGAGCAAACATTTTATAACAAGAAGCTGTTGTAGTGGGAGATTAAAAAGCAGGGCATGATCTCTCAATATGTATTCTAATCTGCAGAACTGGGTTTGATTCCCCGCTGCTCCACATGAGCAATGGACTCTTATCTGTGGAATTTGTTCCCCCACTCCTACATTCCTGCTGGGTGATCTTGGGCTAGTCATAGTTTGTTCTGAACTCTCTCAGCCCCACCTGCCTCACAAGCTGTCTGTGGTGGGGAGAAGAAAGGAAAGGACTTTGTAAGCTGTCTTCCTTATAGGAAAGAAAGGCAGGGAATAATCCAAACTCTTCTTCCTCTTCTAATAAAAGTGCTCTGACCTAAACTGCTCAGGTTAGCCTGATCTTGTCAGATCTTATCAGTTAAACAAGAGAGGCCTGGGGAGACCACCATGAAAGTGCAGGGCTGTGGCTCAAAGGCAGGCAAAGGTAAACGACTTCTGTTTATCTCTAGCCTTGAAACCCCCACTGGTTCACCACAAGTCTGGTGCAAAATTGATGGCACTTTTCTCTATCACATAATAAAAGATACATATTTTATTTGAAACTGAAGTTGCCTCAAAAGCAATGCCTTTTGTTACACCTTAAGAAGCACAAAGCTTTTTGTTATTCCCCCTCAGCAACCACACCAAATAGGAATTCATCTGAAAGCAAAGCCTCTTCCCTGCTAATAATCAAGAACAGTCGGGGTTTGTTTATAGAAGATGTCCCATAAAAACTAAATTCAACTGAAGCCCCTAAAGAAGGCACCATATCAAAACAAGTACAAGGTTGATTTTAGGAATTTTGAAAAGAACATTTCTAGTGCAATAAAAACCAGAAATGCTGTCCTGAGGTTTTGAAAGGAATGTTTCAGCTGCAGCTGAGTTATAAAAACACTGTTTAATAGGAAAGTTCTCCTCTCACTTGATTTGAGAAGTGAGATAAATGTTCATTTCCACTTTTTCCAATAAATTTGCATGATAATGTCTGGCAAAAAAACAAAAGGGACCAAGTTCTCTCGCATCTTATCTACATATGTGTGGGCCTCCATGCGCAGATAGCTGAATTTATGGATCTGGGCCCCACTTACGCAAAACAGATTCTTCTGCAATCTTGGGGTGCACCCTAGGTATGCAGAAAAATCTGAAAAAGGTAGGTTGACAAATAAAGATAAATCTTGTACTATAAACATCTTGGCAAAAACATGCTATCGACCAATCTTGAGGGTTAGTCTCATGCATGTTCTTGCTACATACTGACCCAACAAACCATTTTGAGATTCCTTTCAGTAGAGCAAAGCAAGTTATAAAAACAAACTCTTCTTCTCCTTGGCCCCTTCCGCACATGCAGAATAATGCATTTTCAATCCACTTTCACAATGGTTTGCAAATGGATTTTGCTGTTCTGCACAGTAGTGCACTGAAAGTGGATTGAAAGTGGATTATTCTGCATATGCGGAAGGGGCCCTTCACTTGAACCACTGCTTTGAATCGCAACAGAACCTTCAAGCACATCATCTGTGGCATATGCACAAAACATCAGTGACAAAAACCTTTGCCATGCCGAACGGTGGGCCATTTTCAAAGCCTCCAATCACAGTTCAATGACATCCATAGAGACAAAATGGCATGTTAACCCTGGAGTCTGTTACCATTTGGTGCAGGAGTCAAAGGTTTGGAATATTTGTGGCCACATGAGCCCATTATCAAAAGCATTACTGGACTACTGCACACCAGCCTGCTTGTGCTAACTTGTTCCTAGAAGAAGCGGAGTGAACAACTCCATTACCTTTCATGAAAGGGTGCTGTGAGAGGGGAGGACATGCATAACACAGAATTAGGAAGATGGCAGACACACAAACATCCCAGAACTTTACAAGCATTGTCTCCAGATAGCCACAAATGTGCAGACACAGCAGTAAAAGAAATACGAATGTAAAGAGAACTATTAGGGAAATAGCAAGTCAGTACAAGACAGTATCTCAAAATCCTGCAATGCGTAATCACTGAAACTTAAAGTGGCAATTTTCATTATGTATTTTAATCTTTGGTATATCCCATTTCTCCCACTAGCAATTGAATCTATCCTTAAAAAACAAACACATCTACAAATTCATGTTAATACCAGACGTGTCAGTATTCACCCTTATTGTTCAACGGGTTTGTAAACTTGCACTTTTTATAGCACAGAAAACACAACTTAAGCCACAACAGCACATACAAGCCAAAGCAGGGAGTACATGTCACCTTAGCCACCTGTGCTACCTTGAGAGGGACATAACAATGAATTAAGATATACTACTTTCATCCACAATAGAATTTTACATGCAAAATTCCCCTTTGTCTATATTGTAGGTTGTAAAATACACAATAAAAGCAGACAATCCCAAGTGATCCAGCAGTTGTAGCATTTTCCCTGAAATGAAAAGCCAAACTGTTGGAGCTTTTTAGAAGGGGGGGGGGGGACTAAGGAGAAAAATTCACAACATTTATTAGATTACAAATTAAGTGGGGGACCAAGATTTGGATTCAAGTCAGTGAAATTGATTGGCAGTGGGTTGATGACAAAGACAGCATTTTTACTACCAGTACATCAGCCTTAGAAGGTGATTAGACAGTTTCAGGGAAGACAGATCTAATCAACAATTATTAACAAAAATAGCTAAATGGAACTTCCATGGTCAGAGGCACTATTTCAGGGAATAAAAGTTTTCTAGTAACCAACAAAATGGGACAGCTGTTGCTTCCGTGTCTTGCAAGTGACAGCCCTGGCTTACCACCACTGAAAACATAATACTGATTGGACACTTAGTACAATTCTCTGTAGGGAACTAGCCTCTTTAACAGAATTTCTTCTGTCAAACAATACTCATCTCCATATTCCTGAAGAGCAATGTGAACTAGGTAGGGCAAATGAACTATAAGTTTGTTTAGATGTGACCATGGTAACCTTAGCAATAATTCCCCCACCCCCACCCCACATACACACCCTATAACATCACCACTGACTCATGCAACCTGGGTGTGGTGTTTCAGAACTACAACTCTAGGAATAACACTTCCAACTTTCACAGCAAAGCTTCTTTCACCCTGAACTTACTCATCACACATTAGTGAATGTGGGATTTTAATGAAGGCATAATTTCAGGTGTAGTTCTCAAAGAAACATGCAAAAGGCCAAAATTCACTTACTTTCGAGAAAATGGAAAGTTGATATATTTTATGAGGATAAGAAGAACATTTCAAATTACAACCAAACCAGGTCTGCTTATAACTCCACACTTCAAAATCACTGCCACACTAACAGAACTCTGTAATCTATATAAACTATATGCAAAGTACATTTGTATCTAATTTATAATCTAATGCACTTCTGTTAGTACAGGGCGGGTTTAATTAGCTAGACAAAGTGCTGAAGCTTTACAAAACAGCAATCTGTATAGTTTTTACAATAATAAATAATTAAAACTCACAGTAATATAATTTACAACATTAGCAATCCTATTCATTCACTTCCCCCACACAATGATTCATTAGCAATTTCTGTCTTATATTTTTACCCCACCCTTCCCTCCAAGAAGCAGCTACCGTGTTTACTTGAAAATAAGACCTACTCCAAAAATAAGCCCTACTGGTAGTTACAGATCAGGATGGTGTGATCCAGCAAGGTGCTCCCAGCCAATGAGGATGCAGTTTGCATCACATGTGACAGGGAAGCAACGGGGCTGCCGAGAGCTCGCTTTAATGAATTGTGAAGATACCGTATTTCCCCGAAAATAAGCCCTACCCCGAAAATAAGCCCTAATGCATCTTTTGGTGCAAAAGTTAATATAAAGCCCTGTATTATTTTTGGGGAAACATAGTAACAAGGATATCTTCAAGCACACTGCAAGACAGATGCGGCTGGCCCAAAGTCACCCAATCAATGTCATGGTCAACTGGGAATTTGAACCTGTCATCTCCCCAAAACTATTCCAGCACTCTATTCCACCCATTACATCACATTGGTTCTCAGGTATGCGGAAAATTATCTTCAACCACAAATGGGCTCAAAACTTCCTTAAAAAAAAAAAAACCTAAAAACCTAACTTCCCAACCCCCAGTTCTGCCATTTTTAAAATCATTAAATACATTCAGCCTTGAGCATCTTTGACAGCATTTTTGTTTTCATTCTCCTAATGAGTACGTCGCAAATAACAAACTGGAAAAAGAAGGGTTTTGTTTCTGTACATATTTCACAAGCGTGATGTTGAGAAACATTAGGAACAAGGCTTTCTCTGAAAGAATGTTTTTTCATACACTGCAAATTGCAATTAAAGCTTCGCTGGGCTTTGAATAAGTCACAAGAAGGACATGCATGGTGGCTTCACTTCAGTGACAGCAAAAGAAAATTGCACAATGCATGTTTTGTTCTCCAAAGTTGTAGGTTCTTATTATTTCATCACCCATATGAAAAATGTCTCACTATAGGGACAAAGTTCAAACATGCTCTGCTGGATCGGGAGCGTTTGAATTTTGCAGTGTTTCAGCCCTGCCTTTGATGAGGGGGAAAGCTTGAGAGTTCCCGAAGTCTAGTCACAAGGCCTTTCTTTCAATGCAGAGTCTTTTCAAAAGCTACTCTTTGACAGACCTTCAGGAAGTGGCTTTCGACACTCATGCCAGTCACGATTCCAAGAACACGATCGAGTCTCAAAATCTAGCTTTGCAGACTTCTGTTGCCTCCTTCACCTCTCACCAGTCAGATCGTTCACAAGAATAGAAGCATTACTTCAGGAAACATCTTCCATGAAGCTAATCGCAACTTTAAGGAAAATGAGAAGTTCAGTTGTCAGGATTCGCTTTTTTCTGCCAGAACCGATGCCAAAAGGTAGAGTAAAGCCACATTGGTGTGTAACAGCCTCTAGATTTCTCAACAGACCTCCAAAGCAGTGGCGAAGTGTCAACTGGGTGGGGTGTGTGTTGTGATGCACTGGGGGTGTTCCAGGGCAGGGTGAGGGTGTTCAGGGCGTGGAGGGGGCCACTGAAGTCTGTGGCAGCAGCCCAGCTCACTGCTAAGCATCGCTGTCGGCCCCATGCCCAGCGCCAGTAGGTTCTGTGATGGAGGTGGGTTCTTTCCATACTGCTAGCTTTTGCCAGGCCGCTTCCAGCTGCCAGGCCACCAAGAGGGGGACACAGTTTCACCGCTTGCCCCGGGTGCTATTTACTATAGCTATGCCCCTAGAAGTAGATACATTGAGTGCGCCCACATTTTTCTTTCCTGCAACTCCATCTGATCCCAGGAATGTTCATTCCAGGATCAATACAGAAAAACAACAGTGAAGGTCAGCTGGCAAAAGGGACAAAAATGATAAATGGTCATTAATACATAAAATCGCCATGTCAGAAGTGACTTGACAGCACTTAACACACACAGGGGTTAAGCAGCCCGTTCCTACGATTGCGAATTCCATAGTACAGACTTTTGAGTGAACAATGACTTATATCCAGGTAACAATGCAGTTTTAATAGTTTTATAATATTCAATTCCTCCAAGCCAAAAAAAACTAAGGTGATGAATCTTAATTTGAAGACAGATTATGCGTTCAGTTCACATCTCAGTAAAGATCTAAATCACAATGTAATAATCCCAAGTCCAACAACCATTAGGAAAAAAGAAACCCCCAAAAAGCTTGTCTATGCTTTGGATTCCAAATACAACATGGTGTATGTAACTAATACAGATTATTTTGTGAAGACCACCTAAAATTCCAAGAACATATTCACTGAGAGAGAAAAGTAAATATATGAAGCCTGGTAAATTTTGGATTTCCTTTTAGTTAAAAGCTGCAAACTGCTATTTTTTAAAACAAAAATTAAAAGTACAAGGGCATATAAGAAAAAAAATCTACAGGGAAGAAATGACAAAAACCCAGGACAAATGGGTGGTAATATGCAGTAGCTTAAAAGTCAGAGTTCAAAGTGACTATGTCTTGGACTTCCTTTAAGTCTTCGTTTCTTTCTGTGTTATAAACCAGTTATCATAACTTCAGTGCTCATAGAGAACACCTCCCTTTCCTTCCCACTCCCTATCATAATCAGCTTCAAACAGACTTTTAAGAATACAGCGGCACTTTAAGAACTTCAAAGCAATGTTTCTTAGGGATAACTCCTCTGCTTGCAGATTCTAGGCAGGCCATTCATTAAAAACAGTGGCAAACCACAACAGCAAAGCAGTTCAGGGATAATAAATAAGATAAAGGAGAAAAACTGGCTAGCCTCAGATAAAGTTGTTCTTCTAGAAAAGGTGGTGCCTTTTCATTTTTTGAAACAATGCAATAAAATATCAGAAAGGAAACAACTAACTGGGGTTCCTCATCGGGGAATGGGATCTGCATTCAGGCTTTTCAAAGGCTGTTGACCGGACACATAGCTAACCTGTAGAACTCAGAGCCATGGAGTACAGTGAGACCTACTAACAGCTTTTAAAAGGATTAGCCCAATTCACTGAGAAAAGGTTACATATGATGCCTAAATATTACCACCATAATGACAACCAGTTATAGGGGGAGGAGCTTTGGCCTCTACATCTTGCGTGTAGGTCTTCCAAGGCACTGGGAATCCAGCAGCATCCTATTACCGGGGCAGCCTAATGAGGTCATGAATCTGACTCAACAAGACTCTTCCAAGAAGAGCTGCATTCTCAGTGATGATTCAATGCTGGAGGGAAGTCCCCAAATGGGAAGATTTGAGTATTTCATTTATGAGAGGCTCGGAGGCAACAGCCTTCTAGACCAGCGATTCCCAACCAGGGTTCCGTGAGCATGTCCCAGGGGTACCGCGACAACACTACCGGCCCCCCTCACTTTTGTGGTGTCTCCTGCCGGTGCCAGCAAGGACATGGAGCTGGCCCAGGAGGTAGGGCCTGCCGCAAGGTTAGCAGCCAATTCCCGCACACACACTCCAGTGCTTCACCCTGGGAGGGGAAGGTGGGTGGTGGGTGGCAGGGGTACCATGAGATATGAAGAGTGAGGTCAAGGGTACCGTGATGTCGAAAAGGTTGGGAAACACTGTTCTAGACTGAAAAATGTTCACACTGGCCTCTCCTGAAGGTTTTTTAAACTCAACCAGTCACAAACAAATAAAAAAGGGAACACAGCCTTTGAATAAAGAATTGGTACCATGTAAGCCGTGTGTAGTGTGATTAGAGGGCCATAAAGAGCATTTCAGTTAAACTTTTGCATTAGATAAGAATTTTTAAATAATCAATGGTGCTGGCACAGTCATCCTTAAATCCCACCTCTTTCCTTGTCCATTTCACTCAACCGACAAAATGGAGATAAATAACAGAACTTGTTTAACAGAATTTGTTTAATAGAAAATAAAGTGTTTAATAAAGTAAACATTATGTGTGGATGACTTCAATATACAAATTTTTAAAAGTAAATAAACCCTGAAGATTTGATTTCCCTTTTTCTAGTTGAGTTACCTCAGCAAGTTCCCACACTGAGCACCTTTCCACAGAACCTATACCAGTGGTGGCGAACCTTTGGCACTCCAGATGTTATGGACTACAATTCCCATCAGCGCCTGCCATGCTGGCAGGGGCTGATGGGAATTGTAGTCCATAACATCTGGAGTGCCAAAGGTTCGCCACCACGGACCTATACAAACCAGTTAGGAATGATTGTCCATTAACAGGACACTAATTGGTCACACTAAAATAAACTTTCTTCTGTAAGCTGAGCCCTAAACTCAAAAAGTAAAAAGTCAAATAAAAGCCTGGCTAAGATGACACTCCTTTCCAGAGCCGTGCAATTCATAAACAACAGGGAAAAAGTTTTCTTCCCTCACTTAAACCAAAGTTGGCTCAACCCCTCTCACCCAATGGAGTTCAATGGGCTCAGACTGGCTGACTGAAAATCACTTGTAATTTTATGAAGCCTGACTCAGAAGGACTGGTTCAGAACCTTGGAGAAGAGGTGGGATTTAAGGATGACTGTGCCAGCACCACTAGTGATTATTTTAACATTCTTATCTAATGCAAAAGTTTAACTGAAATGCTCTTTACGGCCCTCTAATCACACTAGGATCATCTTGGTTTAAGCTTCCCTTAAAAGGTTTCAGTCTGTAGTAAGGTGGATTCTGCCTGGGCCGAAATCAGCGGTGTGAAAACAATGTTAAATGTTTTAAAGCGGTGTAAAAGGGTTTACACCGCTTTAAAACATTTAACATCGTTTTCACACCGCTGTTTTTGGCCCATGTGGAATCCGCCTAAGTGTCAAAAGCATGCATACCTCTGAAAACTACCTATCTCGCCTCCTCATCTCAAACTCAAAACTCAGCACCAAAGACTGCTAAAATCCTCTCTCTTTTTAAAAACTATTCAAGCCATTAAAATGCAAGTTTGGCCTCCAGAGCTTTAAGCCACCAGACCTCCTTTTTAAATCTTTTGGAGCAAAGTTTAAAAGTCTGCACGAAGCAAAAAGTTTTCTTTCAATCAATACCATACAGGAAAGACTAAATGTTAATGCTCCAGGGAGAGAGTTATTTAGAGTCCTGGCACACTACACTGGTATGTCACTTTTATACATTGTCATGCATATTAAATTTCAGCTCATCTACACCATGAACCTTTAGATTCATCTTTTAACTCCCAGACTTCACAGAACCCACAACAAAATATTACAACACTCTCCCCTTCCAAAGATATGTAATTTTTTTTACTAAACACTTCTGCTTCATCCAAAAGTGTGTATCAGTTATTTGTTATCTTATTTGGATAACACATTTCTGAAAGTAAGTGGAAACACTGAACGCAAATAAAGTGAACATTATTCAAAGTGTAAAAAAGGTTTCCAGTTGGAAGTGACTGCCGCTTCCATTCTAACCATCTTCAGCATTCTATTTGAACTATTTTCATCCAGACAAAATTTTTGAAATGTTGCTCTTCTGGAAACAGAAGCAATATTCTTGCCCTACTTTACAAGACTTTAAAAAATGTTTTCAATCGATCTTTCCCTAGCAATGTCAAATCCTACTACTGTGCCTGATGAACAGGTTCTTTGCAGAGCAGCTCTAAGGGAAACCAGAGACAAACAGTAGCACATTCAAATTCCACATACTACTGACGGCATTCCTAAGCAGACTTTGAACCTAGATGCCAAAGCCGTTTACATCAGTGGTTGCATATGTCCTACACGGACGCTCCTGGAACTGGGAACAGAGTGTTCTGTGGTAGCTAGTATGCATACCTAACATTACCTTGGAGAATTAAAACCAACGCTTATCAACAAATTTCCAAAACATTCTCTGCACCTATCGGCAAACTTCCAAAACATCTTTCACTTGATGGCACAATATCAAGGAAATCTGCAGTATAAGTAAGGAGTCCACTCTGTATAATGAAAAACCTTTGGCTCCATGCTGAGAAGTGAACTATTAAGTCACCTTCATATGTATAGCAATCACACAAGAGAAAAAAGGGAAAGTGATTGGTGGATTGGCATTGAACTTGCAATGAGAAAAGTCACTAAAATCACAAACAAAACAGGCTTCCCTGCTATTCAGCACCATTAAAGAAATGGGCACCTTTCAAACTCACACAGGGGTTATGGGCTCCTATGCTGAGCAGTTACTCAGAATAAGTTATTATTATTATTATTATTATTATTATTATTATTATTATTATTATTATTATTATTATTATTATTATTTATTAGGTTTATAAACCGCCCTCCCCCGAAGGGCTCAGGGCGGTGAACAGTATAAAGAGCACCATCAATTAAAATACAATGTAATATAAATAAGGATGGCTCCGGTAAAAATAAACCTTACTCTGTTAAAATGCAGCATTAATACTCTAAAGCCGGATGGCGCCTAATATCATTCCCACAGAAGTCACAGAGTGGGTTTTATAGGTCTTCATAAAAAGAAACAAGAAGGGAGGGAGGGAGGGAGGGAGGGGGCCCCTATCAACGGCTAGTCTCCCCAAAGGCCCGGTGGAACAGCTCAGTCTTGCAGGCCCTGCGGAACTCAGCAAGGTCCCGCAGGGCCTGGACAGCTGGAGGTAGAGCGTTCCACCAGGCTGGGGCCAGAGCTGTAAAGGCTCTGGCCCGGGTGGAGGCCAGCCGTATCATGGAGGGGCCAGGGATCACCAGTAGATTGGCCTCTGCCGAACGCAGAGACCGGTTCGGGACATATGGGGTCAGACGGTCCCGTAGATACGGAGGCCCCAGGCCGCGTAAGGCCTTAAAGGTTAACACCAGCACCTTGAAAATGATTCAGTATTCAATTGGCAACCAGTGCAAGCGGCGTAGCATGGTATTCAGGTTATTACAACATGTGGAAGTCCTCAAACTTAAGAATTTTCTGAATGGTCTGAAATCGTAAATGCTTAATTTGCAACAAGCATTATTGTAAACAAAACCAGAATGATGGATCTTCCCCTGAGACTTATTTTCAAGTACAGATAAGCAGCAGCACATGATAACCCCTTTCCTTCTTCCATTCGGCACTTTTTTGATTCCCTATTACTTTATTATACCCACACAGGGCAGTATTTACACATGAATCTAATGAATGACAGATAAAAATTACAGCTTTCCATGCATTTAGAAAAATAGATTTCTTCAACAAAGCGAACAGTGGTTTGTCAAAGTCAGTAGGGTGACAAGGACAGGAAGTGACACTCCAGTGTTTCAGGGAGAGGTCTTTCACGACACTATTGTTATATTATTAATTTTATTTTTATCCTGATGCTATTAACTGGAGATGCCAGGGACTGAACCTGGAATCTTCTGCATATAAAACAGGGGCTCTACCACTGAGCCCCTCCCCACACAGGTTTTGCTCCTGTTTTGTATCCTAGCAGGAGCAAAGGTTTTTGCCAACAACTATATAATGTTGTCCCCTTACTGTCTACTTTCAAGTCTTCACCTGCTTTATTGCAATCTACACCTGGTTTGACATCATAGAGTCATAGAACTGGAAGAGACGCCAAGGGCCACCAAGTCCAACCCTCTGCAATGTAGGTACACACAATCAAAACACTCCTGACAGATGACCATCGAGCCTCTCTTTAAAAACCTCCAAAGAAGGAGACTCCACCACATTCCGAGGTAGTGCATTCCACTGTCGGACACAGTCAAGGTGCATTTGTATACCATGTAGGCAGGAAGGTATGCATTTTTGAAGGTCCTACCCACACTGGTGTTATTGCTCACTCACACACACCCCACATACACCAGCCCAAAGAAAAGCAAATGCTTCCTACAGGTGGTGGTGGGGAATCAGTAACAAATTTACTGAAACACTTCACATAAATAAGCAAAATGGAAAAATAATCTTAGTTTACAACTACAGGGAGGGAGAGTTCATGGGAACTGCCTGCAGTTAGTTAGCATCTGGATGGATCACTGCAATAAAACTATGTGGAGCATATTATTCTGGCACATGGGAACAAGTGGATATGCTACAGTAAAGGAATGAAGTGCTGAGAAACAAAGAGAAGGTTTAAACTCCTTCCAGGCTACCAAAAAGCAAAGACAAATGTCCATTGGCAACTTTGCAAGAATAAACAGCGACAGAATTACTAGTTTGCTCAATTGTGCAGAAGGTTTTCAATGCTCAGCTTATTCAATGCTGACAATGGCTATAAAGTACTTAAGGCAAAAAGCAACATATGTTAGATAAACGTTTATGGTCAAACGACAATTACCTTAAGAAGTTGTAGGATCCCAAGTATCTGTTGCCTGGCGGTTTACATATTAACTATGGGAATAAGGAAAACCATCTACACATATATCTGTTGCTGTAAATAAATTCTTACTACACAATTTTTGCTTTCATTTAATGTTTCATGTTTTAATATTCATGATGTGCTTCACCTCTAATTCCAAAGGTATACAAGTCAAATCCCATTGCATTGTCTATTCCAGAGGTGTTAAACTCATTGGTTACAAGGACCAGAAATGACATAAATGTGACTTGACTGGGCCCTGCTATGGGGGGATAGCCTTGGCTGGTGAGATCCCAGCAGTCCTGCCAGCACAGATCGGCACGGGGGAGGGGGCTGCCTCAGTTTGTGAGCCCATATCGGGCCTGGTAAGACCTCTTAAGGGGCTAGATGGGGCCCCCAGGACCCATGTTTGACACTCCTGGTTTCTTGGCTATCCCATTCTGTTGACTGTGTTGATTTATTCTGCTTAACCCACCTCTGAGGCCCAATGAGAAAGGCAGACCATAAACAATGAAAATAAATAAAAATAAAATTTTACCAAAATATCACTGCATTGCACATCTAGAAAAATGAATATCTCAGCACTTCCATACTTCTAGAGGCCTGAACAAATTCCACACACTTCTGTACTGAAGTCAGTTTCGGTGTCCACTATTCAACTGGCAATACAAGGCTAAACTATCCAAAAGCGTAACGAAAGCCACGCATGATCCAGCAGGCGGAGGAGAAATAATTTGCCTGATGGACTCTCCGGAGCCCTCTCAGCTGTACTTTAATAGTTACTTACACCTTTGGCACAGAAGAATGCATTTTATTACGAAGGCAGAAAGAAATTAAAGTTAAGGAACAGAGCAAACCAGCTCCAAGTGTAGGACGATCTCTTTCTCTAATACATACAACAAACTGAGGATAAAACAATTCACCATTGTGTGCAAACCAGCAGCAAAAAAAAAGGTTGTCCTGGAAGCCACATCTAAAGAACGGGAATGTGGCTGGAATGGCCATGTGAGTAACAGAGCTCTGTCTGTCTAACAGCAATTCAGATACAAGGACACCAAGAGGAATGCTAAAACGTCCATTTCTCATATGTATATTATTCTCTCCTTGCTTCCTCTCATGCTATAACCATGGGAAAGTGAAAGCGGTTAACAGCCGGAAGCTTAACCCTATTTGTTTTTCTGACAAGGTCAAATTCTACCACAATAAATTATTTTTAGTGTGGATTTCTGTACATCTGCTCCTTCAGACAGCATTTTCTTCTCAGCTAGCTTGTCGAAAAGCTGACTTCAGACAGACAGCTGCCATTATTGGGAACTCAAAATTGAGACAATATGCCCTTCTGTTTCCTTGGCAAGATAACCAGATTTTAAAGTTCAAATTATGAATATGTAAACACATTTTGAAACACTGCTTTTCATCTGGAATGCTATTTAGAACTCCCATTTAAAAATATTAATATTCATTCGGGGGTAGAACTGTGGAGGACTAGTATCTCCTGGCTAAGTATAAAACAACGTACTAAACACAAAATCCGTTTAGAACAACCCATTGTTAAAGTATAATCTCCATTCTGGGGGATATTCCAAGGTTTCAATAGGTAACATAAATCCTAGATCCCACTTGGCAGCCTAACCCAATTTGCCCTAGGTTAGGCCAAAACAAACATGACTTTAGGGCATCTTAAAGGCCTACAGGTTTTGCTCCTATACTAAGCGCTTACTCTGTGTAGTCCCAGCTTCCCACCACAGCAGTGAGGGGTTTGGGGTCTACCCAAAAAATACTGCCACGGGGTCATCCGCCTTTTGGGTTTTTCCTGGTTAAACAGCAGGATTTTCCAAATCTGCTTTGATAAAATCTTTCTAGGAACCTTCAAAGCAGGCTGGGATCTCCATGGACAAGATGGTGCAGATTTCTACAGTTCTCCAATACATCTGGCATAATTTTATCTTCATCTCTCCTTGTACTTGCCAATTTTCCTCCCATCCCTGCCTTTTAATGGGTGCTACTATAACTATAGCATCACTACACTGCAGTGATATGCCTATTATCTGTTTTTAAAACCTTTGCAAAATAGGCCAACCACCAGTATGGGAAAGAACAGAAATGAGGGAGAACATCTCTATTTGCCAAGTCTGCAAGTCTTTACATTTGCACCATTCCAGAATAAGACGGTAAGTCTCCAGGGCAGGAAAATTATATGCGTGCCAAATTCCACTGAATGCCACTTAAGACTATAGTATTTAAACAAAGTTAATATTGCTTTGAGAGAGGCATTAGTGCTGCAACAATTTTGTTTTAAAGGTTTGGTAAGCAAGTCTGGCTGTGAATTGGACGGCTCAGGCTAGCCCGATCTTGCCAGAGCTTGGAAGCTGAGCAGTCAGCCATGGTCAGTACGTGGATGGGAGACCACCAGGCATGCCCAGAGTCACTACACAAAGACAAGCAATGGCAAACCACCTCTGTTCTTGTAAACCTTCCAGGGTTGCCATAAGTTGGCAGGGCCCTGATACCACCATTAAGCAAGTCTGAACATTCAATGTTAAACACTGGGTGTAAAGGATTTTTCAGCAATCTACAATAGTGTTTCGTCAACAGGAACGGGTGGAAAATTTGCTTTTTCTGAAAGCACATGATGTAGCAGCCTTGTAAAAGCCAAGCAGGGCTGGGCCAGGTTATGCCTGTATGGCAAACCTCTTGGAAATCATAAGTTGCATGATGCAGAAAAGAAGTCTCACACATTTCACAGGCTTATTTCCTGCACATAGAGAAATGCTCAAAGAGATCTGGCCTGCCAATGTCTCTGCTTGCTTTCATGGTATCAGAGCTTTCTTGGCAACGCCTTGCTGGAATTAGTACAGATCAAAAATGCCCCACCCAATTAGCTAGGTAACCACTTTTAACTATGTCATACAACTTGGTTCAATATATTTGTATGTTAAGGTTGTATCTGAGAGTCCTTTATTGCATGAGATGGCTAATAGACCAGTTACCTGAAAACACTTTACTAAGCAGCTGAACATTCCATCTCTCTTGCACCAGCTGTATAACTGTATCCACAAAAGTTAACAGCATGTAATGGTTTTATTAGTTCACCATTTCTGGGACACTGATGGTCTGGAAAGAATAAGCCATTTTCCAGTTTACATCAGTGCCTTTTTATCTGGAGGTTCTTCTTACCACAAGCAACCAGGGAAGTGGGTATGATTGTATGCCTTGAACTGACGAAACCAAATATTTATGGACATATACATTAATGACACAAAGGATTAGATATAGCCAGTCTTTTGGCTGATGAAAAGGAGAGGAGTCCCTAGTGGGGAGGACGGAACTTGCATGTGCAAAAAAGTCATGCGGGTTGTAGAAAGGGAAAGGAATGGGCGAGATGAGCCTAAAAAGCTGTCTGGACCTCTTCCATAGTTTGATGGATTGTTCATGATGGCAGACATTTAATTCTATACAGAGTCGTAGAGATGACCTAGATTTCCAGAGTACTTACAGCAGCAAGTTCTTCAGGTCAGGTATCATATCAGAGTTCACGACACTCAAACCTTACAGCTATCAGCATTTTATTCAAAAGTTCAAACTGAAAGAGGGAATCTCTGATGGGGAAATTGGACAGTTCGAAAGGCCAGAGGTGCTGGAAGGGGATCTTATTCCTCTTCACACCAAAAAAAAAAAGTGAACCTGTTGATTTGAAAGTTTGGGTTTCCTTTTAATAATAGTTCAGTTCACAGAACACGGATATAAAATGACATTTCATTACAACATGTGTCATTTATTATGCAATATGCACACACAAAACACTGACTAGAAACAGATTCCTGCTTATCTGCATGCACTAGTAATGTATCTGAGGCTGCCAGCCATCAGGTGGGGCCGGGATATACTCCAGAATTACAACTTATCTCCATATAAACTAGTTCAGTTCTTCTGTAGAAAGTGACAGCTTTGGAGGGTGAACTCTATAGTACTACAACCCTGCTGAGCCCTCTCTCTCCTTCTGTCCACCCTTTCCAAGAACATCCCAAGCCAGAGTTGGCATTTTTATTACGGACAATTTATTATGGACAATTTAATCACACAGCGCCATCACAAAGCATTTTTCCCTTGACATGTTATGGTTTAGAGTGAAACCACTGAAGGATTTTCTTCCCAGAAAACACAACCCCATTTTGAAAAGGAAATACCTAATCATCTTCAAAATACATTCCTTCCAGAGATGCTTTATCCTCCACCAAAAATGCAAACCATTACTATTTTTCCCTCAAGCTCAGCTGATTCACAGTTTTACAAAATACCAAAAAAGGAAGTGTGTCCTCTGTTTATACACCAGTCTGCCATTTAATGGGAATCAGAAGTACATACCACAAAAGGTGGGTGGGGGAAGGAGACTTCCAAGTCCACTATGCAACTACTACTTTAATGGAGTTGGAAACAATTTCTACAGACTCACTAAGATACTTTATATTATCCTCTTCATACTTTTTAGAAGAGTTGGTTTTTACACCTTCAGGAGTCTCAACCACATTTCCTTCCTCTCCCCACAGCAGGCATCTTGTGAGGTAAGTGGGGTTGAGTGAGTTCTGAGAGAACTGTGACTGGCCCAAGTTCATCCAGTAGGCTTCATTTGAAGGAGTGGGGAATCAAGTTTGGTTCTCTAGATTAGAGTCCAGCAATCTAGATTAGAGTCCAGCAATCATGGCTTCCCAGCAATGTTCTAAAAGACTTCTGCCTCACTGGTTTGAAACACAACATATACTATACTAATTTTTTTCAGAGAACAGGCACAAAATTCCCTTGATACCACCTACCATAAAGACTAACAGCTTATGGATTTTTGTGTATACTGTGGAAGAGCTGCCAGACACCTGACAGAACACGGGAAAGACCAATTCCCCCATTCCTCTGTAACTTACAGAGAACAAAGAAGCTATGTAAGCCAAGAAAACATATGTTTAAGAGCTATTTGGTTTGCATGTAGAGTGTTTGTTTTAGCACTTAGCCATAACATATGTGGAACATTATGTAATAAGAGTCATGGACACTTGCAGAACTAAATCCACTTTCATGGATGATCAAGAAAATGAGAACCAGGGCAGGCACAAGATGTGTAAAAAATGTAATACAACTCATGACAGGGAAGCTTAACACGGTGACACATTACAGAGATCCTCAAACACAGGCAGCAATAAAACAGCAAATTAAGTACATACTGTGTAACTTTGAGGAGGAGGAGGAGGAATTCCAAAGACAGTTTCCCAAATTTTGCTTCCTTATTACACTGAGAAAAATACTTCCAGCTGTGGTGAGATGTCACTACGGATGGTCTCCAGAGCTTTTTCAGAGTACTGGGATGTAAATGTTATAAAAATAATATTAAACAAACCTAAAACCAGGGGAGAGGGCAGTGGTGTGACCACTTGCATTAAGCTCATACTCCTGCACATAAGAATCGGTTTATTTGCTTTGGTGATTCGGAATGTGTTTCTTTAGTGGCATGCAGTAGGTGCAAGTAACCTCAATACAGTCAGAAGAAAACTGTTTTGGCTGAAGGGGGGAATATTTTGTATAATGGAATGGCAGTGATACTGGTAGCTGTGCCTGAACACTGTTCAGACACACATGATAGCAAAAAGATGGGACAGGAAGATCTTTCAGAATTACAGCTGATTTCCAGATGAAAGATGTCAGTCTCTCTGGAGAAAATGAATACTTTAGAGGGTAGACTATGGTACTGTACCGTGCTGAGGTAACTCCCCAAATCCCACACTCCCCATGATTCACTATCTCAAAAGTATTTCCTAACCCAGAGGTGGTAACCCCATCCTTAGAAAGCAATGAAGTTAAATTTAAGTCTAGAATAAAAATTCCCAAGGCATCAATAAATCCAATCTGCCACAAAGTTAACACACACACAAATGTGCAAACTCCAGCACAATTTTTTTACATCTTACTACATGAACCCAGTTGGGGCCTGACAAGTCTGCTACATTCCTAAAGTTCAGAAGTCAACTATGAATAACATTTTATTTGGTCAAGGAAATACCAATTTTCCCACTATTTTAAGCCAACAAAAGATAACTTTATGTCATGTGTTTCCTTATATGGACAGTAGGATAACACGAGGTTTGTTCTTCAAGAAGAAGGGGAAAAATAAAATGTCATATATATCTTCTGGCTCTCCACCAAGAAAAACAAACAAACCTTTCAACGCTACTTCTCTTCTCACAATGCATTTAAAGATAACCATCAGCAAATGAATAATGAGAAAAGCAATTTCACTAAAAATAGCAGGAGGGAAAATGGAAGGGACATTGACAAGAGCAGTCAGGCCCCTGGGTTCAAAAACAAGTCTCATTCTTCTCTGTTTACATTAACTGGAATATTCTCTCATACAGACCCTTGCTTAAAGGCTTATTCGGGATATTTCACAACTAGCCATCTGGTGGAGGTGTTTTTCCCCCTTAAGAAAAAAAAATCCATCACTCTGAAAGAACAAATGGAAGCGTGTCGTACAAGTGGTTGGAAACAATCAATTAGGATCTCATGCTATGTTTTGTACCTCTTGCACAAATAGCAAAATGCACAGTGGGAAGATTCAATAAAGTCACTGCTCCTGCCTGAAGTCAGATGGAAACTACAATCAGGAATCTACTCAACTGTAATTTTAACAGAATAGCAATATGTTGTCAAAGGTTTTCGTGGCCAGAATCAATTGGCTGTTGCAGGTTTTCTGAGCTCTGTGGCTGTGATCTGGCCATTTTTGATCCTAACATTTTGCCCACATCTATGACTAGCATCTTCACTCCAGAGAGAAACATCTTACTGTGACATGCCTCTGAAGGTGCCAGCCACATGCCTCCTGCCATGACATGCCTCTGAAGATGCTAGCCA
Source organism: Sphaerodactylus townsendi (assembly GCF_021028975.2). NCBI lineage: Eukaryota > Metazoa > Chordata > Lepidosauria > Squamata > Sphaerodactylidae > Sphaerodactylus > Sphaerodactylus townsendi. The sequence continues at coordinate 71,671,127 of NC_059434.1, forward strand.
TAGATGTGGGCAAAATATTAGGACCAAAAACAACCAGACCACAACCACACAGCTTGAAAACCCACAACAGCCAGGAATAGCAACAATTGCACAAGTACAGCCTGTACCATACATGATCCAAACGGCTACAGAAGAGGCAAGGCAAAATGATGCTCAATAATCAGCTCTTATTTACAAATTCTCTTCAACACCCCCGCCCGCCCCCCCAAAAAAACTGATTTTGGAAAGGAAGAGGAAGAAATATGCCTCATTTGTCTCCCTCCCTCTTTTCAAGGCCAATTCCTCAACTTTTAGGCAACATGACTATGGAGCAATTTATGCTATATACGCAGACATATTGAGTGTTTATCAAGACAAGAAAAATTGACACAACTGTTCATCTAAAACCAACAGTGCTAGCCAGAGGTGGGATCCAACCAGTTCTCACCACTTCTCTAGAAGTGGTTACTAATTTTTTCTGAGTGCCGAGAAGGGGTTACTAAAGCAACCTCCCGGCCCAATAGGGACTGGAGGTGCGTGTGTGCGGCGGCATCACTGTTTGAATCCCACCACCATCGGAACCTATTATTAAAATTTTTGGATCCCACCACTGGTGCTAGCCCATAATACATGTGCTCACATGCACACCTTATTCCTCCCATTCTCAAATGGAGAACAGACTAAAACTGTAATCCAAAGGAGAGTTATACCCTTTTGAAGGCAATGAGTTTAGAAGGTGTTTAGGGCCGCATTATAAAAGACCAGCCCAAAGTGATTGCTGTAGTTTCAAGCCCAGTTCTACCTGCAGCTTCACATTTTAGTGTTCAAGTATCTTTCACATATTCCTTTTTTTAAATTAAGTACATATTTTTTTCTATTTGCAATATAAAACACATGAGTTTTAAAATCCTACAACCTGCCAAAAAGCCTTGCTATGCCAAGAAAACTATCACTATACAGTTTCTTATACAGAACAGAACATTTTCTCTCAGTAGGGGGAAAAACCTCATGACTAGTTTTGAAGTCAATGTGTTCCTTCTAAAAACTCTTATAATGACCAACAATAAACTGATAACCAAAAGGTTGTTCTGGAATTTCAGGTGGTAATTGACCTAACAACTAATTTATCTGCAGAAGTGCTCCATATTAAGGCAGTTAATCAAGAAAAATCAGGGAATAAGACTCACTATTAAAGCTGCAAGAAAATCAATTACCAAGACAAATCTTTTAACTTTCAGTACATTTCTAAGAAATAACTCATGAGTCTATTCAGGAATTAATTGCTATTTTCTCTTCAGCTATAGTAATAATCACACTTGCCTCTTTTTCATACCAAATAATGAACTGGGCAACCCTACTGCATTTCTCTTCTTCTCCTCCCACCTACACATGAAGCCTGTTCATCTAAAACCAACAGTGCTAGCCAGAGGTGGCTGTCCCCAGTTTTTTGAAGCTCTTTCAGCCCCATCTATATCATAAGGTATCTGTTGTGGGGTGAGGAAAGGAAAAGAGTTTGTAAGCCGCTTTGAGTCTCTTTACAGGACAGAAAGGTATAAATCTAAATTCTTCTTTTTTGTCTGTGTAACATTTCCTTCCACTGTCTTACTGAGTTTAAACTGGAGTAATTCTCCTTAGGACTGCGCTGTAAGTTGTATAGAAATTATTATAAAATGCAGTGATTTTAACACGCACTTAGAACTTCACACAGACAGAAGTTTCCAGTTGCCCTCTAGGAGATCCAGAACACAAAAGGAACACTGGGTGTGTCCCCTAACATAAAGAAGAAGTGGGAAAGACAGTAAATGGGAGGCGGTGATGCTTGATTATGTGGTACTTCACTGTAATATCCTTCCTGCCTTTGACATCTAGTATTGTGAAACAGAGTAAAATAGTGACTGCTAGGAAGGTCACAGACCTGTATAATGTTCAGACAATTAATATCTCTGCTGAGATAGAGTGAATGTTTCATGTTTATTTTTAGAGCCCAATGGTCAAAGCTGATATGGTGTAGTGGTTAGAGCAACATAGTAAGCCTAGGGAAATACAGGTTCAAACCCCTACCTGTCATGAAAGTAACTGGGTGACCCCTCTCTCACACACTTTCTCACATTCATCACACAGGACTATTGGTGTGATGAAACAGGAAAGGGAAATGTACTCAATAAACAAGTAACCAAGAACTGTGCTACTTACAATTTTAGACTCATATGGGATGAGTTTAGTCTACATAGTTACAAATTTGTCTCACAGAGTCTCAGTGCTTGCAATTAAGTTCTTATGCCCAGCACCAACAATCTTAAGTCTCAATTCATGTTCACAAGAAACGGACCAAGTGTCAGGAAACAGAGCAGCGAAATTAATGGCTTTCTGGGATAAGCTTATATGCTTCCTTATACTTGAGTCACCAACACATCTTCAGTGTCTGGTAATGGGTGCTTTGTCTGCTGAAAGCTCATACCCCCAAAAAATCTTGTTCATCTACAAGGCGCTATAAGGCTCAAACCTAGCCAAACACATCCACAATACAAGGATGTGTATTCATCTATAAGGACATATGGTGCCATCGCTGACCTCTTCGTTACTACGCTCCTTGCCTCTTTTTCATTCCTTTACTTATTAACCCTATAATTTGCTACATTCTTACCTCTTGACATCCCATTACTTCATCTCATAGGTCTCTTAGATGCATTACAATTCAACATTTTTCTCGCATCCACAATTAGGGTTGAAAAAACAGAGAAGTTGCTATGAGAACCCCGAGAAAAGTGCACATATTTTGTAAAGGTGCAATTAGCTTAGATCAAAGTCTCTTTGCTGCTCTTCTGACTTCAAAAGCAATGCTTCATCCATTTGAGCTTAATTTGCTTTAAGCGTAAAGACTCAAAATCACTCTTTTCGCTACCATCAACCCTGCTTAAGCAACACAGATGAACTTTATAGGAGGGGGAAAAGTTTTGAGTACTGTGGCATATTTAAGACCAACAAAGTTTTATTCTTGGTATAAACTTTCATGTGTGCAAAGAATCAAACATTGCTGGTCATAAAGGTGCCACAAGACTCAAACTTTTTTCGGCTACTTTAGATCAACACAGCTACCCACCTGAATCTACCTTTGTAAAAGAAGAATTCTTTAAGTTCCCCATTGCACTTGACATGAGCTGGTATACATGCTCTTGCTAAAGATAAGCCTATTAGAAACTCGTTTTCTATTTGGTAACTATTTTTAAATTGCTGTTTGAAAGAGTTTTAAACATTGCAGGGCCATAATACCAGCTCCTAATACAAAGGTCTATAAAAATAACTCGGAGCCTAGAATGAATTGCATGCATGACTGCCCCAAACCCAAGAAGGTCAAAACAGACAGCAGGACCTTTGGAAAGGGCACGTAAACAGCTCTCCTCCTTTGTTAGTGCGGTTCTTTATCAGGGTTTAATTAGCCAGCATGTCCTACACTAGAAGAGAAGAATGTTGATTTGAACACTTTGTTCTGAAGTACTAGCATCGTAACATATTGCCCTTCTATGATCAGAGAATGATACACATACCAGAATGAAGTACAATAATTGAAGACTAAAATCATGCCATACAAAGCAGAAAGAGTGCACAGTAAATCCCACCTAAGCAGAAGAGACAAGGATAAGTAGACTTTCCTGCGTGTGTGTCATTTTAATTCTGTAAGCAGTATTAACATCAGTCTTAAATAAAAGCATAGCATGCTTCCTGCGCACCTCATAATGGTATCAAGTAGAGGTACCACTGCTCAGTAGAACAGCAGATAACTGGCACCCAAAGGGCTCCAACTTCAACCCCTGCCATCATTCTTCAAATCTCACAGTTAGCCTTGCAGAAAACTCTGCCCATTATCCAAAACAACTGCTCCCAGCTGTATTGACCAGCATATTTACAGCACAGTGATAAGAGGGAAAAAGTATATCATGCTCATTTCACAGGGGTTTTGCATAGGAAAGATTCCCAAAGGTTGGGTCTTACAACTAGACTTTTAAAAAAGAAGTCTATGACCCCTTCCGCACATGCAGAATAATGCACTTTCAATCCACTTCCAATGCACTTTGAAGCTGTGTGGAATAGCAAAACCCACAAACAATTGTGAAAGTGGATTGAAAGTGCAGTATTATGCATGTGTGGAAGGGGCCTATGTGAACCATAGTACTACCGGGTAGTTCTAAGGGAATCTCTTTGAGAAGATTTGGTGTGTACAGAAAATATTAGGGAGATCTGAACAATTCAATCCTTCATTTACTCTAGAATCCTTGCCTTGGGCTCCTAAGAATAATAATTTCCTTATCTTCAATACATAGGACTCTTAAAAATGTTGTTCAAATGTTTCAAACAATGCAAACAAGTTGGAACAAAGACCTAAAATGACTACAGTATATAAAATATTAAACATCTTTGCAAATCATTTCAGGAAAGAAATAACCCGGTCCTAGCAGAACAAAACATCCTAAACGTATCTGGAACAATACAGAAATCACACAGGACAGATTTATGCAGGAATCCTTCTTTCCATTGCTGTTTAGATATATGGAAAGCACGCTTGTCAGTGTACAATTTTTTTTGAATGAAAGTTTCCTTGAAGATGTTGTCTATTAACACCAGTTGCATCTGCCTTCTGACTACTCCAAAGAAGAAACTGACAGAAAATATATTACGTCCTCAGAGAAAAACTGTCTGCTCTCATATGAGTCACTGTGCCTCGAGTATCTTTCAAAGCAGATTGCTTTTACCACTGTTGACTGACCCAAGGTTTTGCCTTTTTAAACTGTGCTGTTTTTTTCTCCTCATTTTCCCATTTCCTTTGTTTGTGTCGCCCTTTCCTCCTACAGTGTCAGGCAGCATCGCCATGGTGTCTGACACCACCAGACCTTCTTAATCTAGCCCACACACTTCACAACAAGACATCTGTTGGCACAGGAAATTATTCTCTGGGCCCAAGGCCACCAGGCTGTCTTTCCAGAAGGCACATCTGCTTAGTCTTATCCCAGGTAAAACAGCATTCCTTCAGCCAACAAGTTTTTTTTTCCTGAGAGCAAGCTTGAGAAGGGACACAGCCATAGTGGGAAAGCAAACACTGCTACATCTCTCAAGAGGCAGGTTCCTCCAAGGCACTAGCAGTTCCAAATGGCCACTGTACATAGTGGCATGGTTTGGACACAGCACTAAACTGGGGTGTTTGAGGACCATGTGCCCTGCAACATTGAAGGATGGTTCATTATATTCATATTGATGCAATCATATTGATGCAATCCTCACCTGAACATGCATTGTCGAAGCCAGTATCAACTGGCTGTTGTGGGTTTTCCAGGCTGTACACAGTCCAGAAAACTCACAACAGCCAGTTGATTCTGGGTGTGAAAGCCTTCCACAATACATTGAACACCTCTACGTGTTCCAGCAAATCCAAAAATTGGAAACACTCTAGAATAAGGAAGCACATCTACTCTGTTACTTTAACTTCTTCTGCACTGCTGGAATACCAGAACTATTCCTCAGAGCAAAAAGGATCATTAAATCCCCACAGGCTACCTGTATCAATGACCTCCTAGAACATAGGTGTCAAACTCGCGGCCCTCCAGATGTTATGGACTACAGTTCCCATCACCCCCTGCCAGCATGATTCTGGCAGGGGATGATGGGAACTGTAGTCCATAACATTTGGAGGGCCATGAGTTTGACACCTGTGTCCTAGAACATGCATCGTTACGGGAGAGAATCCATATCACCCCACAAAGTACTCAGGGTCACAGACTAGGAAGTGCTAAAACCAGACCACGGCCACACAACCCAGAAAACTCACAATTGCCAAACCTGAAAACGTTATTTTCCATTGTTTGACAGCTTGCACAGCAGCTGAAGATATTACATCAGTTCCTGATTTGCAAGATAAACAGCATGAGTTCAATTCTCCTTCTTAGACTGTAAAACTTCTATTTGACATTATGTCTGATTATATTACAGTCCATGTTATTCCATCACATCTGCCAAAAACGACTCATCAAAAAATCCATCAATGTCTCATCAAAAAATCCAACTAGTTAACCTAACTTCTGAAATGTTTATAAGTTAAATTTTTTTGCTGTCTTAAAAACAGAAGTCTTAAATTCCCCACCAAATCAAAATGAAAATCCTTCTCTTTATCTTATAAAACAGACTGAATATCCACAATGCTAATAACAAAATACACATCTCTGCATTCAACAAGTATATCATCTTACAGAAATTCTCTCTGGCTTCAGGCAACAATTATACACTAGACTTCTAGCTAAGGGTTGTAAAGACAAACATACTTACCCGAGAGATAGTAAGAGGCATATTGAAATCTTTGCCACCTTGAAGTCTGAAACCCCAAGGGGCTGGCCCCACCAAAGAAATACTGTAGTTGTTCATGATGTTTGATGATCAAGGTCTAATTCTGGATAGTGAATGTCTGTAAGAGAGGTTTAAAGATTAAAGAATACTGAATATTAAATATAAATAAAATTTAAGGAACATTTACAAATGCCATAGCAATTTTTAAAAAATATTTGATTTTCACTTTCTCTCCAAAGGGCACACAAAGTGCCTTCCATCACTCCCCCAATTTTTACTTTCTCTTACCAAACCACTGCCCCTTCTATCCATCAATCTGCCTAATCCCCTTTTAAAGGGGTCTATGTCCCTAAACAGACGATGTTTGCACCATTGCTGCTTTTTGCCAGTCAGTTACTTATTTGCCGTGCATATATTGTTAATCCCTTTTTCAGATTACTATAATGTGACCAGGGAAATGTTTTGGAACTGTTTTCATAAGTTGTCTTAGTGGTGGCCATTGGGCAGCCATTTTACGGCAGTAATGAAAGGCCATGCAGGTTGTTAATTAACCTCTGGCACAACTCAAAAGCAATGGATTTGACCTTTAAAAAATTAAAAGGTCTGTATTCAGAGTACCTTTTGTAATACTACTTTCCTATCACACTTACTGCTCCCTGAAGGTCAGAAGAAATCACCAATAGTTGGGGAGAGAGGTTTACCATTATATACATTTCCTAAATCCAAAATATTGCAGTTGGGCCTAATAAACAGGAACTACATGGATTTACAGGGGGAGTGGTTTGGCTTGGGCCAATACCGCTGGGTATTACTTTTCTCTATCTCTATCCAGTGTGAAGCAAGAAGCTCACCAGCCTCATCAGGGTCATGTGTCCGAATCCTTTCCACAAGGGCCATGTTAATCTCCTCTGTATCGTTCCAATTTTAGTATATGTGCTGCTGAAGCGAGCACCAGGTGCCAGAATTACCACAAATGATGGCTGGCTACCACACCAGATTAGAATTGTGATCTTCTCTTTTTATGTGCTAGGGCAGTGATGGCGAACCTATGGCACGGGTGCCAGAGGTGGCACTCGGAGCCCTCTCTGTGGGCACGCGCACAGAGAGTTTGTCATGTGGGGGGTGGAAAATCACCCCCCCCCCATACACACACATCTAGGCTGGCCTGGGCCACTGAGCACAACATGCGCGCACCGCAGTGAGCAGGGAGTACTCGGCTGGCGGCCTGGTGCCTGTGCTCTGGGTGGCTGCTGCCCGAGGGGGTGGGGGGCGCAGAGGAGGCAGAGATGCTAGAGAGGCACAGAGCGGTGCGCATGGGACTTGCTGGAGGCTAGAGCAGGCTGGCCCATGCTCGAGTGGGTGGGGCAGAGGAAGAGGGAGCCAACCGTTTTTTTCTAAACCAAAACCTCAGCATTCAGGTTAAATTGCCGGGTTGGCACTTTGCAATACTTAAGTGGGATTTGGGTTGCAATTTGGGCACTCGGTCTCAAAAAGGTTCGCCATCACTGTGCTAGGGAGTTGTTGGTAGGCTTTCTTGCTTTCCCAAGCCTGTAACAGGTGCTAATATTTTTTTTTTTGCTAATCTGTGTTTTCAGGTTGTCTATACTTATCTTTTCTTTTTTAATGTCAACATCCTGTATTTTAAAATGATGGTTTGTATGACACACTGGAGAACAACTGAAAATAAAGTACTCATATGTGGCCTGGAAAAGTAGTCTCAAATATGTTAGACTGGCAGTGATTATAAAAGACACTTGGATGTTCTCAAAGAAGTTTTATTACATAGCAACATGCCAATATTTGTTGGCAAGTGTATGTTGATGAAGAGCTTCAGCAATCCTGACTCCATAACACATTTACCTTTATAGTAATTGTTCTAAAAACATCTTGCTTGTTGCTTTCCCACTTTACATTTTTAGATGGGTCATGAAACTTGTTAAAAAGGTTTCTGAGGGTATTTATTTATTTACATTTATTCCCTGCCCCTTACCGTGGTCTCAGGGCGGGTTATAATAAATGGTAGCCACATTAGTCTGTATTCAAACAGTTTGACTTGAGTCCAGCAGCAACTTAGAGACCAACAAGGTTTTTGAGGTATTAGCTTTCGAGAACCAAAGGCCCCTTCCGCACACGCAAAATAATGCGTTTTCAAACCACTTTCACAACTGTTTGCAAGTGGATTTTGCCATTCCGCACAGCTTCAAAGAGCACTGAAAGCAGTTTGAAAGTGCATTATTCTGCATGTGCGGAATGAGCCAAAGCTCCTTTCTACAGATCTAATGAAGGAAGATTTGCTCTTGGAAGTTTATGCCCAAAAATCTTGTTGGTCTCTAAGATGGTACTGGATTCAAATCTAGCTCATTAAAAACAAACAAAAATGTGTGTGAATTCTGGTCAACTGCATTCCTGAAGGACATTCCAGAACTGCACCCTGGCACAAATTAAGCCATCAGAGGTTCTAGACCCGTGATTGTTCATCCTTTTCCAAATGGGAAATGCTTAGAATGCCCAGTGCAAGGTACCTAGTATCTGCCTAGAATATAAGAGGAACCACTGACTGTTGTCAATACAGCCAAAGCAGAATAAGTCAAATATGTAGCAGCATTTTCTAATCCATCTAAGGGAGGAAAGATCCTTGCCTTTAAAACTTGGATGGAAGGAGCACAGATTTTTTTAAATAATTAAGCATCCTTCACATATTTTGTCCTTGATTGGCAGCTAGCCTCATGATAACATTCAAATTTGTTTATACAACCACATTACATATATGTGTGTGTAAGTTACAATGCTAAGCAGTCATTTATTTTTAATCGCTGGTTTCTTGTCAATTACAATTAAGTTTCTGCTCTTCTTGTCAATTACAATTAACATTTCTGCTCTTCTTTGAAACGTTTTGTAGCAAGTTAATATAAACACTGGCTTACATTTATACTACCAGCTTAATATCAGGTAATTCACCATAAGGAACCATTAAAACCCCATCCTATTATAAATAATAAAGAGATCGAAGCCTAGGAATTCTTAAGGGGGGGAAGAATAAACTGAATACTCTAGATTTAGTATCTCCTATGGGTATATTGCAACAAGTAGAGTTTTTTTAGGTAATACAAGCCAAGATTTCATCTCTGAATATTTACCCAAGTCACACAAGATGGCAATATTAGTCACTAAAGTTATGTAATGTAAACCAACCATTTGCAAGAGAATTGTTCCTGCAGGAAATCTAAGACATATTTTAAGGAGTGAAATATATTTTCAATTTTTAATTCTTTTAGTGGGAGGAAAGGATAGGTCCATTTCAAAGATTACTGCTTCAGCGTCACCTTAGATAAGATATTGTAATATTGCCTAAGCAGAAACTGGCTTCTATTTTTATATATTTGGAAAGACTGAGAGGCTGTGCAAACTGTAAAATGAAACCAAAGCATGCTATGGAAAGACCATGAACTTAGTTAATATTTAAGGTGGAACCTTTTACCAAGCAGAAGAGTTTGCATTTACCGGTATATTTTTGGTGGCTAAAACACAAGTCCTACACCTGGGAAGGCAATCTACATTTGCATCAAAGCTACAACACCAGAACAAACATTAGTAGCTTAGCATTGTACACAAAGCCAACATGAAATTGTGTTTCCTAATAATACAGCTGTTAAAGCCTTGCTCTCAAGCTCTACCCTTGTAAGGTTTTCTGAAAGGAGGGTCCCCATTGGTCTCAAAGTTCAAGATTTCTATATGAAAATTCTGTGTCCCCTCTCTGCACACTTGACCCAACAGCAGCGCAGTGGCTGTTTGAAGGTCTGCTATGTCAACTCCCATGAAGAATAAATTCTGGAAAGCGGGAAAAACTGCTCCTACAAGAACACAAGTCTTCTATTTCATTGGTGACCAGATAGCCGAGCCATAAAGACCGTAGGCATAGAACTTCAGCCTCCATGGACTACTACTGCTTTAGAAGAACCATGCAAGAGATGCCACCCTCCCACTTTAAGAGCTGCTGATTCAAATATTGCATATCTGCACAATGTAAGGCCTTGATCAGACTGACCCAGACAAGCTCAATCTCAACTGAAACAGAATTGGTCCTGGTTAGTACTTGGGATAGGAGACCACCAAAGAATACCAGGGTTGCTCTGCAGAGAAACCACCAGTGTTTGTCTCTTGCCTTGGAAATCCTACAATGCCTTGGAAATCCTACAAGCCACGAGTCAGCTGCAACTTGATAACAATTTATACACGCACACAATTTAAAGCTGCATGTGTGTTAAGTGCTGTCAAGTTGCTTCCGGCTCATGGTAACTCAATGAATCAATGCCCTCTGTTCTGTAAATTCCATAATATCCATCAGTGTTTGGACTAATGGAGAGAATTCAACATTGATTCACAGATTACAGACACTTTTGCGTGACCATCTTTATTTCACCACCTCAATAGTGCTTGGAATTTGGAATCTATTTATTTCCTCACAGTTATACAGATGCTCATTTTGACAACCAGCCCCTTAAGGAAATCCAGGTCAGCTTTGAGAGACCCATAGGCAAAGCAAACTTCTGATTGGTTAGATTCAACTATGGTCATATTTCAACCAGACATTTTTCCCCCTGCTCTCTCACACACACACTTGGAGGAAAATATATTGGAAGCATTATAGCGGAATAAAGAATCCAAGGGCATTTTGTTTAAAAGAGCAGCTAGGAATCTAGCATAATTAATGGTACATGTTAGACAAAATTTGACGCAAATCCTTCATTGGACTCTCTTTGAGAGTTACAAATTCTAGAGCAGTAACCAAAAGATATGCAAAAGATATAAAATTAGATGCCTAAAGGCTCTGGTGCACTTAAGAAAGTATACATGGCTTCTCATTTTTCTGTTAGAAAGAATAAGATGTACACGCTACCCCATAAATCAGCTCCAAAGAGGAACAAATGGACTTAAAGACAATTACTTGGTCACGCAGCTACGCAACACTCTGCAAACATTTTAAATTGCTTTGCTGCATATTGAAGCAGAAGTTGCCTCCTTAGCCCAACTGACGACCTTCTGAAATATAGTCAATTAAGGAAGTGTGCAGTCATCTGAAGCCAGAGTTCTAAATGTTTCCCCAAGTCAATTACAGGGCTGAAAAGATCTTCTGTAGAAGGCACGCTGCTCTCCCTTAAGCAGATTTCCCATTCTTTTTTCCTTTCCCTTTTTGTCATTCGCATAGTTAAAATCGTCCCAGCAAGGAGGAGGAAACGGGGCCACCAAGCCCACACCCCCCCTTCGCCCTGCCCCTCCTGGCTGTTTGTGAACTTCCCTGGGCACCCTCTTGTCCCTTCCACGCGACTCCACATTTGCACAATCTGCAGCTCTGCTTAAACGCGCTGGCCGGCTCGTGGCCCTTCTTCTCAAAGAGTTGAAAAGCTCCCTGCCAACTTGCCCCCTTTCCGTCCCTTTCTCAGAAGCCTTTAAAAACATGTGTGTGTGTGTGTGTGTGTGCACAACCAGGCGTTTGGGGCGACGCCAGAATCCGGATTAGGCAGCTTTTCCTCTGGAAGCCTCCCCAAAAGAAAGAGAGAGGAGTAAGAAGAGAACGACCCCGTCCACTTGCGCAAACCGAGCAGCCCCCCCCCACACGGCGCCCTTGCCCCCTGGAGAAGCCGGCCCCACACCTTATTCATTCAGCGCGGACCCTCGTGTTTCTCTCTCCCGGTTAAAGAAGCTGGGTGCCCTTTCCCTCCTCCGAACGCGCCTTCCACCCTCAACGCCGAGTTTCGCCGGCGCCCCCCAGGGTCAGACGGGCGCGCGCCTTCTCCGCCAAGTGCTGCCCGGCGCACCTCTCGCTGCTTCCCACCAGCTGCCAGGTGTTGCGCCCCCATTTTGGCTTCTGCGAGCGCAGCCCTGGCGGAGGGGGCTCCCCTGCAGCCGGCGCTGGTCCTCCTCCAAGAGTCCCCCCCCCACGTCCCGACCCGGCGCCCCCCGACCCACCTCCGAAGCGTCCAGACGCGCCGGTCCGAGCGCAAAGGCACCAAGGACAATCCCGGCTGCCTGGCTGAGCCGCGCCAGCAAACTCCGAGGGGAAGGTGCGGGTGCGCCGGCTCTTGTGGGCACTTCCGCCCCCTTTTCTGCTCGCTCCTCCCTTCTCCGGCTCTGAGAAGGGCTGTCCTGCGGGGAGAGGAGGAGGGGAGCGCGGCGGTGGCACTCCGGGGAGGAAGCTCCGCCGTCTGCTGCAAGACCCGGGGCGGAACAGTGGCCGCCAGCGGCTCCCTTGGCTTACTCCGGGGCAAGCTCGCGTTGCGCATTTCCCAAACTCTCCCCGCTGAGAGCCGTGATGCCAGAGGGGAGCTGGGCATGTCTCTTCTGAGAAAACACATTTTATTCTGGGTAGATGCTTTCATTGTGGGTAGTGGTTAAGTGCTGTGGACTCTTGAGTTTTTGTTTTCCCCGCTCCTGCACATGAAGCCTGCTGCGTGACTTGGGCTAGTCACAGTTCTACGGAACTCTCTCAGCCCCACCTATCTTACAAGGTGTCTGTTGTGGGGAGAGGAAGGAAAAGACCTTTGTAAGCCCTTTTTTGAGTCTCCTTACTGGAGAAAAAGGGGGGTATAAATCCAAAATTGTCCTAATCTTTCATTTAGGGCAGGGGTAGGGAACCTTTAACACTCAAAGAGCCATTTGGACCCGTTTTCCACGGAAAAAGAAAACACTTGGAGCCGCAAATATTTTTTGACATTTAAAATAAAGATAACACTGTATATATTGGGCTTTTTAACCTTTTACTCCATTCATTCTGAGAAGCGCATGGATGCACCTGCCCTGCTGCCTGCAGGGCGGGCAAGGATGGGGCCCACGGCTCGGCCTTGCCGGCCGCCGGGAAAGCACCCGCCCCGCTCGAACAAGGCGGGCGAGAGGGGAAGCCCGCGGCGCTGCCTAGCTGGCTGCGGGCAATTAGTGCGGCCGCCCTGCTGCCTGCAGGGCGGGCAAGGATGAAGCCGGTGGCTTGGCTCGTGGAGCCGCAGTGCAAGGGCAGGTTCCCTACCCCTGATTTAGGGGAATGCTTTTTAAAACTGCCCGTTCGTGCATACATATATTAGAGTTGCCCTTCTTTCAGTCCCAGTTTCCCTACCTCTTGCCTAGAAATTAAAAATTTGAGTCTCCTTAAAGACATGTGAAGCCAATATACAAGCCAACTTTTCTTGAGCGAGCCCATTAGAGAGCATTACAAAAAAGTTGTTTCAAAGAGTGACGCAGTTTGCTGCTTTCTTTAAATAATGTCACACCCACCCCTTAAATTAAATCCACTCTGAGTTTTCAGGAGAACACAACAGCTTGCTCGCTGCTATAGGGCAATGCGGTTACAGCATTGAACTAGGATCTGGGAGAGCAAGATTCAAATTTCCACTGCCATGGGAGCTTGCAGGTTAACCAGCAATGTTCAGTTCAGTCTAACCTATCTCACGGGGTTGTTGTGAAGATCAAACGCAGGGGAGGTGAACAGCATGAGGCACATTTCGTTCCCATTGGACCCATAAGTGAAGTAAATAAACAAGTAAAAGTTTTCAAGAGCTAGAGCAGGGGTCGGGAACCCGCGGCTCGGGAGCCGCAAGCGGCTCTTCACAGCTTCTTGTGAGGCTCCCTGCGTGGCTGCCCCTTCCCGGAAATTAAAGGAAACGAGGTAAGCGGGTGAGCGAGCAGAGCGGGGGTGAGCAAGTGAGAGAGCAAGTGGGGGGGGGGGAGGGAGCCGGCAGGCAAGTGAGCGGGGGCGGACGGGCAAGCGAGGCAAGCAGCGAGCGAGCGGGCGGGCAAGTGAGTGGGGGGTGAGCGAGCGAGCGGGCAGGGGCGAACAAGCGAGGGGGGCAAGCAGTCAGGTGGCCGGGCGGGCAGGCAGGCAAGTGAGTGGGCGGGCAAGGCAAGCAGGTAAGCGGGCGGGCAAGGGAGCGGGCGGGCAAGTGAGCGGGCGGGCAAGGCAAGTAGGTAAGTGGGCAGGCAAGGGAGCGGGCGGGCAAGGCAAGTAGGTAAGTGGGCGGGCAAGTGAGCGGGGGGGCAAGGCAAGCAGGTAAGCGGGCGGGCAAGTGAGCGGGCGGGCAAGTGAGCGGGGGGCAAAGCAAGTAGGTAAGCGGGCGGGCAAGTGAGCGGGGGGCAAGGCAAGCAGGTAAGCGGGCGGGCGGGCAAGTGAGGGGGCGAGCAAGCGAGGAGGGGGCAGGCAATTGAGCGGGCGGGCAAGGCAAGCAGGTAAGCGGGCGGGCAAGTGAGCGGGGGGGCAAGGCAAGCAGGTAAGCGGGAGGGCAAGGCAAGCAGGTAAGCGGGCGGGCGGGCAAGTGAGCGGGCGGGCAAGTGAGCGGGCGGGCAAGGCAAGCAGGTAAGCGGGCGGGCAAGGCAAGCAGGTAAGCGGGCGGGCAAGTGAGCGGGGGGGCAAGGCAAGCAGGTAAGCGGGCGGGCAAGTGAGGGGGGCGAGCAAGGCAAGCAGGTAAGCAGGCGGGCAAGTGAGCGGGGGGGCAAGGCAAGCAGGTAAGCAGGCGGGCAAGTGAGCGGGGGGGCAAGGCAAGCAGGTAAGTGGGCGGGCAAGTGAGCGGGCAGGCAAGGCAAGCAGGTAAGCTGGCGGGCGGGCAAGTGAGGGGGGGCGAGCAAGAGAGGAGGGGGCGTGCGGGGGGGCAAGCAAGCGGGCGGGCTAGTGGGGGCAAGCGGGCTGGGGGCAAGTGGGGGGCGGGCGAGCGAGCCAAATGGCTCTTTGAGTAAAAAAGGTTCCCGACCCCTGAGCTAGAGTTTATAACTTAAATTCCTGAATGTTGGGGCCACCACAAATATCTTCAAAGCTGCTTTTTAAAAACTGTGGGCATAAAACAGCAGGCATAGTATACTCAAGCTCAACTATGGTGAAAGAGCCAAATGCATCAAAATTACCATTCCATTTAGAAAATTCAGATTTATATCACAGTCCCAAATGAAGTTTGATTTCAGCAGTTTGGGCAGGTGTTGCTCAAACAAAATCTCCTCCTGCTCCATTAGGGAGAGACGATTAGGATTGGGGCCACTGCACAAGGAAAGCATGGTTTAATTTTTCCCTGTGCATTATTTTTCTACATCAAAAAGGTTGAAGGAAAAATTGGTGATGAAAAGTGCCACCAAGTTGCAGCTGATTTACAGTGACCCTATGGGGTCAGGAAAATAGCCAAAAAAAACCCCCAACCCCTCCTGTGCCATGGTTCTGATTTGAGTCTGCAGCCCCCCCCCCCTCCCCCCCCCCCCCCCCAGTGATGGGTATTTAGCTTGGGACGGCGTGCAGGAGTTTATCTCCAGTTTGGCCCACAGAGGTTGCTTCCAGTTTTTAGCACTAGTACATCTGTCAGACCTAAAGGGAACAACAACCCTGCACACAGGATTTCAGCAGGCTTGTCTCTTTGCTGTGCTTCAGCGATAATTTCCGGGCCAGCACAAGACACATTGGCTCCTTGTGCTGCCTTGACTACATTCAAGATAAGTTCCAGGGTCAGTGCATCGTGTTCTGGCCTGCCGTCCTGGGATTGAATTCTGTGGGGTTGGCCTATCTGTAAAACGTCTAATGTTCTTAACGGCGCATGTCAAAACATATAACAAAAATAAGTGGGCTGCGCTCACACTGAACTGACCCAAAGCATTGACAGAGGATGCATTAATCCTGTCACAATGCATGGGAGGGAATAGCATTCTTTGGGAAGGTGAGGAGAGCTGGAAGGTGAAGTAGCTGTAATCTCATCCCTTCCCTATGCAATGTTAGATCACTGAACGCATGTATGGATTTGCCTTATGCTGAGTCAGCCCACTAGTCCATCAACGAAGACTCGTATTGTCTACTTTGACTGGGTCTCAGGAAGAGGTATTTTGGACCACCTGATCTTCTTAACTGGCATCTGAATCTAGAACCTTCTACGTGCAAAGCAGCTCCATTCACACAATCGCCTCACATTTGCAGATCCTATGTATGTACGTCATGGCTTTGTTACTTCAGTTGTTCTGCTGAAAAGAAGGAAGAGAAACTAGTCACCCATAAATAGACCAAAATTTCTGCTAAATAACTGTCTAGTCCCATACTAAATGCTAGAATAATCTACAGAGGCTGTGCGGGGCCTGTTGTATATTACTAATTGCTTGATTGCCTATCACATTGAATGCAACAAAAATGATTATTAATATGGCACATTTTTCAAGTCTATTCCACTACATAACGTATTCTAGATATGGGCTTGCATTGGGACCAGCAAGTTAAGATCTTGTTTGATTATCATTCTAGAAAAATAGCTTCCATTTCTTGCAAGCCAGGTCATGTCAGTCTTTTATTACCACCTGTAGTGATGTATGCGCTGAGTGACTGAATGGAATTCATTGTCTTCTGTACCAGTCTGAGGTAAACATATTATTTCTGTACTTCAGGCCTTCTGGTTCACTCCCATGAACCTCTATGGCCGACAAGGACCACCACAGGCCCAAGATGGCTTGTTCAGTATGCACAACTGCTCATCCACGATGTGTGGAACAAGATACAGGCTTTCTTCTTGGTGGACTCTTTGCTTTCAGGCAAAGCCCAGTCAGGAGTGTAGAAAACTGCTGCCTGGGTATGCTTTACTTTGGGCTGATTCATAAATCCAAATCATTGCTTTGGTGAGCAATTTCACAACTCTGAACTGCCTCTCTACTGCATTTTCTGCTCAGGTTGCATTCCTCACAGGGTGAATCTGTGTTGCCCACCTCTCTTATGTCCCGTCTGCATCAATGTGTGAGCCTCTAGTGTTTCAGAAAAGAGGAAAGTAATACAGAGGGATTACTTTTTATTTACCGAAAATATTTATATCCTGCTTTTCTCCAGTC
Organism: Sphaerodactylus townsendi; assembly: GCF_021028975.2. Classification (NCBI taxonomy): domain Eukaryota; kingdom Metazoa; phylum Chordata; class Lepidosauria; order Squamata; family Sphaerodactylidae; genus Sphaerodactylus; species Sphaerodactylus townsendi. The sequence goes on from NC_059434.1 coordinate 71,688,257, forward strand.
TATGGGACTCAAAGCAGCCTCATTCATGGGCAACCAAAGGCATGACAACAAGAGCTCTGCTTTATGGAGCCTCTGAAACCAACACAGGGCTAGGGCTTGCTTTGTGTCATCAGGAAGCCTGTTCACACACATGAACCTGCCTTAGACTGAATCAAACCATGGTTCCACCAAGGTCAGTATTGTCTATTCAGGCAGGCAGCATCTCTCCAACATTTCAGGCTGAGGTTTTGCACAGGAGCTGTGTAGCAGGGCACCGTGGCTCAATAGTAGAATCTCTGCTTTGGGACCCCATTGTGGGGAAAGGGAGGGATTAAGTGAAGTAGAACAAATGCATGTGAAGATAAGGAAAAATCAGTAAGATCAAATAAAGTGTGGCAGGGCAGAAGTTAACGCTTCCTATTACTACCCGTTCTTACCAACAACATGCCACACACATACACACAAACTGACTGTTTTACCCCAGTTTTCAAACTCAGGTTCATTCCGCACATGCAGAATAATTCACTTTCAAACTGCTTTCAGTGCTCTTTGAAGCTGTGTGGAATAGCAAAATCCACTTGCAAACAGTTGTGAAAGTGGTTTGAAAAAGCATTATTTTGCGTGTGCGGAAGGGGCCTCAGCTTTAGAAAAAGTGACCTGTGAGAATTTATTGATAAAACAAGTGTGGTACAAGAAGGGGAAAAAAGTTATTCTCTTTCACTAATCAATTCTCTGTGCAAATACTCCTCCCCACCCAGTTGTAGGAGTGTTGAGGTCAGAAGCCTCATGTCTCTATGGCCCCTTCCGCACATGCAAAATAATGTGTTTTCAAACCACTGTCACAACTGTTTGCAAGTGGATTTTGCCATTCCGCACAGCTTCAAAGAGCACTGAAAGCAGTTTGAAAGTGCATTATTCTGCATGTGCGGAATGAGCCCTTGTTACATGTAGTCCCATCCTTGGTGCTCAGTCCTATATCATCCACTGCGACAAACTTTTAATTTAGACATTGTGCATGTATTTGATGCTTAGGCTGTGACCTGTCATCTCTTGGTTACCAATTTTGCATCCTTATATTTCCATGACTCTGTGCCACCCATGAAGCAAGGATTAGATGCTCATTCAAAGTATGCTCATTCAAACCCTCTAGGGATACATTTCCCTTTATGGAAAGAAGTTAGCAATTAGCATGCATATACAATACAGTAACTGTTCACCGATGGTTTGCTGATAAGATTAGCTCTTCATTTTGGCTACACATATTTCCAGTTTGCCCTATCTTCAGTGACTTACGCAAGCAACTATACTTCCTTTTTTTCAGAGACCTGAGTGAGAAATGTATAAAACCAAGGCATCATGTGCTTTGGAGCAGAGGAATTAGAAAAGTTTGATAGTTGCTTGGCAGGTATGTGGGCCATGTTCTGTCATGCCCGAAACTTTTTGCACTGGTGAAGATTTCTTTCGGTTTATGACTGGACAGTGTTAAAGAACGACAAACGGGGCAATCCAGACAGTATTACAGTGGGAAAGTAAAGTATGAGGATAAATGTATGAGGATAAAGTATGAGGATAAACGGAACAATCCAGACAGTATTACAGTGGGAAAGTAAAGTATGAGGATAAATGTCTCCCCTTAGTTTATTTACATACTGTCTTTCAATAAAAAAAAGTCTTCAAAGCATTTAACAACACAATAAAAATCAATAAAAAGCCAGTAAAATACAATAAAAACAATAAAATGGTAAAATTAATAAAAGCTGCCCAATGATACTATTCCTTGTATTGTCGAAGGCTTTCACGGCCGGAATCACTTGGGTGCTGTGTGGTTTCCGGGCTGTATGGCCGTGTTCTAGCAGCATTCTCTCCTGATGTTTCGCCTGCATCTGTGGCTGGCATCTTCTGAAGATGCCAGCCACAGATGCAGGCGAAACGTCAGGAGAGAATGCTGCTAGAACACGGCCATACAGCCCGGAAACCACACCGCACCCAAGATACTATTCCTTCTGCCATACCATTTCTTCAGGGTATAATTCAATAAGCCCCTTGAAATCTTAATTTCGAAGTGTGTAGCTGGCTTTGGCTTTCCCAAATTTACAAGGTTTTCTATTCAAAGCAGAGTTGGAAAGGAGGATCAGTATAAAGAATGCTGTTAGGAAGGAAGAACAAGTATAAAAGCCACCACTTCCGAGCAGGTGTCAAATACTCATCACTGCAATACACGACGCTTTTTACAAGCCCACATTCTTATTTCACTAATGACATTCATGGACACTGAGCAATGGATTTGTTCTGCGAAGCTTGACATTTTGGCCTAGCTAGACTGTTGTTCGCAACAAGGGCTTGCATGTGAATGAAGTGCATGGATCAATCATCCTTTTTTCTAAAAGTAAAGTCAAATGTCTTTGTTTCGTTTCATTGCCTTGGCGACAGGGAGTGGGGTGTATGCAAAGCACTTGCATTATTTCTAAAGGGCAGATGCGGACTGGTTTTGTAGGACATGTTCCTGAATGCTACGCACAGATACATATGCCATGATGATCCTTGTAAATCAATACCTCAATCTTCCAGCTCAGTGGTTCTCAACCTTCCTAATGCTGTGACCCTTTAATACAGTTCCTCATGTTGTGGTGACCCCCAACCCTAACATTTATCCATTTTACAGATGGAGAACACTGATGCAGAGAGTCTTAGGCGACCACTGTGAAAGGGTCGTTCAACCCCCAAAGGGGTCCTGACCCCCAGGTTGAGAACCACTGTTCCAGCTGATGCAAAAATGTTGTGTGTGTGTGTGAGAGAGAGAGAGAGGGAGAGGGAGAGAGAGGGACTGTGATGGTATGGTATGTGTGCAAAGTGCTATTAACTTGCAGCAGACTTATAGCAAGTGATAAAGCAGATGCTATTGCTTTCCTCTGCAAAGTCTTCCTTGGTGGTCTCCCATCCAAGATCCTGCTTCACTTCTGAGATTGCGCTACATTTTACCATTCTGTATCCTGATAAGGGCATAGAGCTCCCTGTTCTAAATAATGCATAATCTCTTGAAAGAGAGAGATTAACAAGCTGCAGCATGAAAACGACTGGATTTAGCAACCAGTGAATACCGTGGTTTAGAGCAAAACAGCCAACAGCTATGATAAAAACCTTATGCAAGCTTCAGGTTGAAGTCTAGCAGTAATTTAAGGTTATTAGTATTAATTAATGTTCTGGCTCAGTCCTACTTCAACCATATGCTTGTTGAGCTATGAACATGATATACAGTTCACAGCTCCAGGTAAACTGATTGGGATCAAGTTGGGCTTAGCTCATGCTGTGTATTATTCTCACCAGCAGTATTCAACTCCTTAGAACATCCTGAGGAATGGCTTCTTTAATAATAAGCATTTATTTAGCACTTTAGCATCTTCAAAGGACTACAGACAGCATTAATTTTTAGCATATATGGTTGCCAACAAGCCAGGAGACAAATCTTTGCTTCCCTCTGTGAATAAGCAGATATTACAAAGGTGTCCTAACATTGTTCTACCCACCTGGATACTGCAGTAGACTCTGTAGGTTCTCTGTGAGCCAGGAAAAAAACTTTGAATCAAGATATTAACTGCTTTTGTGGAAAACACACAGAAGCAATGGCAAGCAACTAGACTGGTTGTGCGGAAGATTTGGCATTTCCCACATTAGATTTACTGGTTGGGTCACAATCTGGGTCACTCTAGTCCACCCTCTATGACCAATGTTTGGCTTGTAAGAGCCCTGTCTGCCCCTTAGGTCTCATAATGGGAGGGGGTTTCAATGGCCATGAGCTGCTTGAGATTAAATAACATCAGTGCTCTCTCCTTTGATTCCCCCCCCCCTTTTCCACCTGGAGCTGTTCACACAGCCTCCCAATGCTGTCCCTATCTGGGCTCATAATGGCACCCTTGTCCACCCCCTTCTGGGGATATGAAACTGCTCCTGCCATATTCAGCCCGCTGCTCAATTGAAGGGGCACGGCTGCTTCATTTCATTGTTCACCACAAACGGTAGTGCCAGTTATAGCTTCTGCAACAGCAACAGCTATCAGCTTGATCTGGACTGCTTGTGAGCCTGCCAAGATACATGACAAGTTGTGGACTCCCTCTCTGAGGCGCAGATAAGTGCTGGTGTTACAGGGGCTGGAGACATGGATTGTCCAGACACAAACCTCCAGACATTGGCCAATGGGCAGAGCACAAAGTTGTTGGAAGTAAAGGACTTTATGCTGTCTCCTGCGGATAGTTAGAGTCAAGGCACTGGGCACCTTTTCTCTACCACTCTGACACTATCCTTTTGATGTGTAGATAGCTGCTCTCAGGGAACTTCCTTTCTTCCTGCTTCTCTTCCATTCTTGCAGACATCTTCCATCTTGTGCCACATGTGGAGAGAGATGCAGGTAGCATCTCTCACCATCCAGCTAGATAGATTAGAATAGAAAACGTTATCTCTCCACTTTTCTATCCCGAATTGAAGTTCACTAATAAAGCCTCCACTTATTAGTTAGAAACTATGAATCAGCTCTGCAATTCTTTTGTTGCCAACACACCACCCACAGGTGAGCTTTGCTGTGTCTTGTTACAGTGCATTCTGCTTGTAATGCAAAGGGATCTCTTTCCAGAGAGAATTACCAAGAAAAGTAAGGTGCGAAATTCCTTATCCTTTCATCTTATTCCTTCTCCATTATCAGAAGAAACAGCAGGCCAATGCTGACACACCAGAGGACTGCTTGGTAAGTCCTGGGGAAAAAAACTGCAGGAAATACTTAAGAGTAGAAAGTCATGTCGTGTCTTGTAGCCTGTTGTATGGCAGGCCTGAAAGTCTTTGTTGATGCTCTAAAACACCACAGTCAGGGCCTTCTGTGGAGATACTCATCACCAGTTCTGGCACTCTTCCAAATCGTGAGGAATTGGTGGAAACCAGGCATCCTTATATATAAGTACTGGCACCTTACAGAGAGCAAGAAAGAGGGGTTGGGGAAATGGGTATAGATGCACAGAGCTCCAGCTGGTAATTGTCCACAGCCATAAGAATGATACATTCTGAGCTGATGTTGTTGTATTTATGTCCTTTGTAACAGTTACAGTACACATGGCTATTGAACTTGCTGGCATGAGAGACATGAGAAGGGCCAAGATCTACACTCTCACAAGTAAATAAAAGTCCAACTGATAGGAGGATCTGGAAAGAGAAACGGAGAACATTTTGTGTGAGAAACGTTTAGCATTGTCGAGATGCTTCAACACCCCAATCTTGAACAGAACATAAACACTTAGATTAGATCAGTTTTCACAGCTAGACTGTAAATCAAAACACTTGTTGACCTGATAGCTAATTACCATGTTTACAGTGAAATTTGCCTGTACGCTGTCAGCAGGGAAACAAAACCATGCACCAGACCAATCATTCTAGTCCAAATTCAGTAAACTGAGCCAATGGACAAGAGCTGAGACTGAAACAGAATCTGGCATCTCTTAAGAACTTCTAACACTTTCAACAGAAAGGGAGAACACTTCCAGGTAACCTGAATACTAATTATGCAAAAAGAAGCTTTCCTGTTCTTGGACTTTATAAAATGTGGCGATACGATGCCATTTAGCTCAGAAGCAACTGAGCAGACTTCTTTCCGGTTGGAGCAGTCAGAATAGCTGCAGAGCCTGGCAGAGGCTTGTTTACATCCTGTCATGACTAGTGCCACACAGGCCCCTTCTGCACACGCAAAATAATGCTTTTTCAAACCACTTTCACAACTGTTTGCAAGTGGATTTTGCCATTCCGCACAGCTTCAAAGAGCATTGAAAGCAGTTTAAAAGTGCATTATTCCGCATGTGTGGAATGAACCACAGATATCCAAGTAAAATGAAATTTCACAGCTATTTCCATTAGTATCACGAGGGGATGTTTTTGGCTACCAGTGCTTAAAAATACCAGAATGAAAGGCAAAGGGCATGCTAAGTTCATGGACAATGGACTCCACCCAGACACAGGATCTGCATTCACCAATACTGCTGCTGCGGCAGGGAATGCAATTGTTACTAACAGTGTAAATGGACTGATAACCCCACCCGCAATACAGTGCACTTTTGCATAGCAAGTTCCAAACACTTACTGGTTCCCCACCCTGGGACATGGACAATATATACCCCACTAAACATTCCCTTCTCACTAGAGACAGTGTGTAACAGACTTCTCTCTGTGATACATCTCTGAAGATGCCAGCCACAGATGCAGATGAAACGTTAGGAACAAGATCCCCCAGACCACGGCCACACAGCCCGGAAAACCCATCACAACCAGTTAAATAGTGCACAATTTGCCCTCAGGCTCCAGCAAGGGTCTTTGGAGCAAGAAGAGGTTGTTATAAGCACATATGGGTCCTTATTTGGTGAAGCAAATGTACAGGGCTGGGCTGGGAGATATGAAAAACTTGTCTTCTAATTGGCATAGTATTGGAACTTCCTGCAGCATAGTTATTCTATATCAAATTCACTGGAGAAAATTGTCATGCTTCTCTGATTGATTATTGTTCACTTTCTCACAGCAACAGTCAGACACTGATTCCAACTTTTACTATTGTTGTTAGCTACAAGTATTACCATTGGCAAGAAAATGCACACGTGGTGCATAAGATTACTGGTTCCATAGTTGATCTAGAGAGCAATGGAAACATTTAGGAATATGGCCAAAAATATAGTGAGCAAAAATGCTTAACCATCAGATGCTTGGAGAAAATCAAAACAATGTCTCACTGAATATGAAAAGCAAGTGCACTATGGAAGGTATTTGTTTTGGATTGGGTAGACCTGCATGCTGGCCATGAATTTTGATTGTGCCAATCACAGTGCAATTGTATGCAAAGTAACTCCAGTCTAACCCCACTGAAATCAATGTGTTTAGTTTGGAGTAACTCTGCATAGGATTGTGCTGTAACTGTGACCTGCTTTACAGGGTTGTTGTGAGGATAAAACAGGATAAAACTTCTGCACAGTGGTGCCCTGAGATTCTACCCCATCTCCAAATCAGAATTACCATAGAACCCCATCAACACAGCTGTACATTTTGCATGAGTTCCCTGTGCAGACTGGCAGTCATACTATGATTGTGAATCCCTGGCAGCAATTCCATGTAGAAGTGCCTCAGAATCCAATTCAGATGAGAATTGAGCATGAGCCATAAGTAAAACTAGGACTCCTTCCTAGTGGTGGGATCCCAAAAATTTTAGTAACAGGTTTCCATGGTGGTGGGATTCAAACTGTGGCGTAGCGCCAATGGGGCTGAGCAGGGGATGACGGGGGCGTGGCCGGGCATTCCGGGGGGTGGGGCATTCCTGGGCGGGGCTGTGGCAAGGATGCAGCCGCTGCGCCGGTCCTTGGGCGGGAAACGAATGCATGCAGGCGCAGGCTGCCACGCACGCTGGTGCACCTCCTGCTAGACTGCTTCATGTTCTGCGCGCTACTGCTGAGAGGAGGGGCGTAACTGAGGCAAAAATCATGTGGCAAAATCACCAATTAGTAACCCCCTCTCGGCACACACAAATAATTAGTAACCTACTCTCGGGAACCTGTGAGAACCTGCTGGATCCCATCTCTGCTCCTGCCTCCCCACTACAGAAATGAAGCTAAAATGGGCCCATGGTGGGGGGGGGGGTGGGGGGGCGGGGCTGAACATTAAGTCCTTGGCTGGGGCAAATAATGCTGCTCAGACCATGTCAGCTTGGCAAAAACAATGTGTGTGGAAGGGGGGGGCAGGGGAGGCAGCAATTGCTCCTTTTCCTATGCTGTGGTCTTTGTACAAATCAGGTCCCAATCACACTCCTACACAGAATTGCTACTAGGAACTCAACTTCTGTTGGGAACTTGTGTAAAAACAGCATGTAATTTGGTCCTTTAAAAAGCTGAATGACTGGTTGGTAGAAGAACATGAGGGCATGATACAGTTCTTTGAACTTTTAGGTGCCATGAGAAATTGTATTTGCCCATTGGGTTTTTGTTGTTTATTAATATGTTTGTATTCTGAAGATGGCTTTAGAGCTGCTAAAGTTGTTTCCTGTTAGTGGTTTTTTTTTTAAAAAAAACACTGTCTATTGAATATGTTCTCTGTAATTTCATACTGCTATTGTGTGGTTTTGTTAATATTATTGTGTCAGAAGTTTTCAGTGTATTTTAATGTTAGTAGTTTTACTGTAAGTTTCTTCAGGCATAGTTTATGGAGAAGCAGTGTATAAGTTACCAAAAACAAATGAAGTTTTCCTGAAACTGGTAGCAATAATCTGGAATACACCAGCTCAGTTTTAAAACATGAGATTCACTGAAATATATTTCTCTCTCGTGTATTTTAGCAGTACCATCCTAAAGCAGAGTTACACCTAAGCTCACTGCATTCAATTGACTAAGAAGGGTATAACTGTACTTAGCAAGGTACTGTTAAACTCTTAACTGGCACGGCCTTCACTGTTGCAGTTACGGTCTGCTGTAGCTTGATATCCCCAGCTGTGTCTCTTTCTGTGCATCTATCTGAAGAACATTTGTCATCCCTCTCTTAGTCCACTGGATGCCTGCACAGAAACAGTCTGGGGCCTGCTGTGCCTAGTTAAATTATAGGAGTCTTTCAAGGCCTGTTTGTTTGTCCTATGAAACGAGGTAGCTAATTCAAGAAGAATGGGAGTTATGGCATTACCTGTTTTCAACACTGAATCAGCCAACCTGATAGCAGGAATGACGTTACTCTCTCTGATTTGATAAAAGACTGGCCCAGTGATCTCTGGTATGAGAAGCATTCTAATAGACTTCCATGGAAGAGGGTGGTGTGTTCTATTAATACACCCGGTACTTTAGTTCCATGGAACATACTGGCTCTTCTGCTGACGCATTACTTTCTCCTTTCATGATACTGAAAAGGAATAGATTATTTCCTCAGAGAACACACAGCATAGCAAGTAATAGCATGTTTCCAGGCTCTTAGGTTTGTATAGAAATGCAACGATAGCAGCTGTTCCTCGTTCACAAAGAGGTTCTAAAATACCATTGGATAATAAAGAGATTAAATCTTAAATCATGTTTATCAAAAGTCTGAATTGGGATTTATTCCCCACTGTCTTGGGTTGGGTTACATCATCTCACTTTTCTGCTGCAAGTGATTCTATAGAACAGGTCAAATTTCTGCACAGTTACCTTTTTCCTCTGGTTCTGTGAGATGTAGGGCTGCCAACATTTAGTTGGGGCCTGGTAATCTCACAGAATTACAATGGATCCCAAGACAATATAGTCACAGCTGGCTTGTGATAACCCAGTTTCAAAGCAAGAGACACTTGAAGGTGGTTTGCCCTTACCTGTCTCCATGTGGGCTGAGATAGTTCTGAGAGAAGTGCAATTGGCCAAAGGTCACCCAGTAGGCCTTATGTGGAACTGTGGGGAATCCAACCCGTTTCTCCAGATCTGAGTCCGCCACTCTTAATCACTATACCATGCTGGTTCTCTAGGTCAGTGATGGCGAACCTATGGCACGGGTGCCAGAGGCGTCACTCGGAGCCCTCTCTGTGGGCACACGCATACAGAGTTCATCATGTGGGGGGTGGAAAATCACCCACCCACACACACACACACATCGAGGCTGGCCTGGGTCACTGAGCACGACGTGCACGCACTGGGGTGAGCAGGGAGGACTCGGCTGGCGGGCCTGGTGCTTGTGCTCTGAGTGGCTGCTGCCGGGGGGGGGGGGGTGTAGAGAAGGCAGAGATGCTAAAGAGGCACAGAGCAGTGCGTGCGGGACTTGCTGGAGGCTAGATCAGGCTGGCCCCTGCTCGAACGGGTGTGGCAGAGGAAGAAGGAGCCAACTGTTTTTTTTTCTAAACTAAAACCTCAGTATTCAGGTTAAATTGCCGGGTTGGCACTTTGCGATAAATAAGTGGGGTTTGGGTTGCAATTTGGGCCCTCGGACTCAAAAAGGTTCGCCATCACTGCTCTAGGTGAATAGAACCTGTTTTAGATTGTGAATAGCTTTCGTGCACATGTTTTGAGAACCATTCGTATTAACGAGCATCTTGCTCTTGAATCTCTTGACGCATCTTGATTCACTTTGCTCAGAGCAATATATGTATATATTTGGCACATTTTATCCAGAAGAGATTCACAAGAATTTGTACATCCAGAGAAGATATTTCTCTTGGCGTGGTCCATTGGGATTAGGCAACCATTAGAAATATGGCAACTGTTTTGATTCATTGTTCTCATGCATATATTAAAGTATGATGATAACAGAATGCCTGTGTGTGTGAAAGAGTTCATCCAAGATTATACAGAGTCTTGGGGAAATGGGAATTTTGTAATAAGTTCCATCCTCCCCATCTGTACATCCTGGGCTAGCCAATAGATTTTATTAATGTGTATCAACCCTGACCTAGGGGAAAATATACTGAGACCAGAGGTGCATTTATTAAGTCCTTGCATTATCTGTTGAGGCTGTGAGTGGATGTTTAAAGGGAATGTGTCAGTGATTTTATTTTATGACCAGACTAATCACCATTGGCATGCTCCAACAAACTGAGTTTGCGGCTGGTAACCATTTTCGGACAGCACTCTGGGGAAGCACAATTAATTGAATCAATTTCCAGGAAGGAGTGAATGACTCCATATGTCTCCGGATTAATCTGCTAAGACCATGCTGCACTTTCCAGGGAGATGCACAAAACTTTGCCCAGCCCTTTTTAAAACAAACAAACAAACCACAGATTCACCTGAAAAAAACACAGGTGTTTCTCATTGTCATCACTGTGGAGAACGGAAAGGGAAGGTTCACATTTTTTTCAGCAGCTTTTCTTTCTTCTTTGTGTTGCCTCTCAACCCCCCCCCCCCCCCCCCCCCCCGGTGCCTTATGAGGAGAAAAGCAGCTTCAGGAGAGCCTGGGACTCTGCATAAAGCATTGTTTGTTCTGTAATGCATTTGCTTTGCAGATATTCAACACTGTTTCTCCAGCTGTAAATTCAAGTTGAAATGTTGGTAATGGGTGGGCTGGGCTATATTAAATGGAGGAATATTATGTAACTATTCTTGACTCATACAAATGATCACTACAAGTCCTTTTGTGCCTTTCTTTCATCACAATATATTGCATAATATAAAATAGATGTTTGTGGAATCACAGAGCCAGAGAAGCCACGATGCATGTGCTACCAGACCGACCCATGGTGGGTTGGGGGAACCCTGCTTTTCAGTCAGCAGTGTTTCTACTCATCCTGCCAACCCTTGGGATGCCTAGCAGTGCAGTGCCAAAATGGAAAGGCCATTTCTCTGCATTGGCTGGTGCCCTCACAAGGACACAGAATAACCTGTCTGGACATGCCCTCCCTCATATCTGCCATGCAAAACACCTATCTCACACCCTTCCTGAAGGGATTACGGCAAAGTGTCTTTGCCTTGAAAGCTGTTGCTTCCCATCTCCAGTATGATTGCACTGTGAGGGAAGTGAGTATTATCATCCACGCACCGTGAGCGATCTGATTTGTTTTAATTCTTATTAGTTTTATTTAGTATTTTAGTGTGTGATTTTTATAACACTGTAAACAACACTGCCAAGCCTTCTTGGACATAGACAAGAGAAAATTTTGATGAGCAAAAATAAATATAAGTGAAAATGAAATATTTTGGAAGCAGTCAATGAAATATGACCTGTGCATGTTAAAGTAACTCTGGCCGTATACAATGCTGACGCACCCCCCCAGGACCGTTCGTACGAACGGTCCCGGTAGGGGCAGGGAAGACAGCGCTGGAAGGCGCCATCCCCCCCTTTCTGGTGTCGCAAGGCAGCTCTGGTGTCGCAAGGCAGGGGGGGGCGTGTCCCCAGGCCTGGGCGACGCGCCGGAAGGTCACAGGGAAGGTACGTTGATCGGGAAAGGGGGGGATGGTGCCTTCCAGCCGCTGCCGTTCGCACGGCAGCTGCTGGTTCCAGAAAACCTCACTTGAGGAGCGAGGTTTGGAAACAGCAGTTTCGCGCCGCTGGGGGGGAGCGAGGGCGGCGCGGCTGCGATGCAGCTGCGCCCCCCCATGCGAACAGCTCCCTAGGGACGGCAAAAACCCTATCCCTCGGGCGCTGTAAATGGCCTGTGTGGAAAGGGCCTCTGTTTCCAACTGCAGAAGTATTTATTGTAATGCTGCTCTATTGCTTTGGATGATATAATGCAGAGAGTTGTTGGGCTATACATCAGTACATTAAAGAAGAGCTTTGTTTGCACATACAAACAATTAAAACCAAATGGATACACTGGCAGATAACTACTTTACTACGCATGGAGACCTTTGGAAACAGTCAAGGCATTAACCACAAACAAAACAGAAGATATGTCTTTCTTTCGCTGACCTTTCTCCACAATGCTTAACTGGAACTTTAGACTGCCTCCACCAACACAAAAGGATTGTTTGAAAACATGAGTAATAAAGTGCAACATTGTTCCAGGATTATAAGATTTTTGGGGCAATCCTGGGGCTGGGTATAGCTCCTGTGTGGAAGGTTGCCCAGGAATAGCTTCATCATGAGCGATATTATTTATTTACCTAATCATTTTATGGAGGGTTTGTTGACTTGGAAAGAATTTTTAGAAAGTATCCAGTGCCCTAAATCTCCCAAACGTTATCCCAGAGTCATTTGATTCCACCATTATTCTTTTTAATCCCTGCTTCTCCTGTAGAGATGTCTCGTTACAGGCTAGTCCCAGTTTACAGCAATGTGACCTTGTCCACAACATCGTTGCCTTTCTTTGCTTTATCATGCTCAGACCCACTTCACATTCTCTAGCTCTCCTTTTAGAATGTGCCCAAAGAGAAAATAACATCTGATCTACTGTCGCCAGGGTGGCATTCACTGCTTCCCAATGTTGTTCTGCATGGACAGGATATCCAAAGCAAGCGCGTAATGAATTGTTTGCAATATGCTATGCAATTCACCAAGTTCTGGCAGCGAGATGAAACAATCAGGGGTATCGTTTATGGAAGGGGAAAGCTACTATCACAGAGTTTTGGATGACAAATTATTAATCCTGAGAAACACATAATATTTCTGATGCACTTGCCATTTTAAAACTGTAAGCAAGCCAAAAGCACAACTATTTTCGGTTAAAATAAAAGAGAACAGCTTTCAGATCTGCACTGTTGACATTACACGGGATAACATACCACGCGTATTCATTGTATGTACATAACATTGTTTTGCAAACTGAATTTAAATATATTTGAGACTGGGCCTTTAATTTTTGCTGAAAATCTTGGGCACCCTCTCTCAGAAATCTGGATAAAATTTGCCAATCTAAAGTTGTGCACGGATTTGTTACCTGAGGTGACACTTCCAGTGTGTCCCATAATTGTGCCAATTGTTTTGTCATTGGATCAAATTAAAACATTTGATCTTAGGTCAGATGCCATGTAAGACTATGGTTTAATGAAACTAACTACGATGTAATCTTCTGAAGGTGGATCATTCCACTTATGATGATTAGCTAGCGTGTGGTAGAACAATCCCATGGATCTGCAGGCCTTTCCATCCTGCCCCCAGGGGCTTTTCTCTTCATTCTTTGGTTCAACCCCTGCCACCACCAGACCTTTCTAGGAATTACCCAGTGAGAGAGCCAGGGCTCCTAGCTTTTGTTACCTGTATTGTTGTTTTGAAGTTCTGCTTTGTACCTGTATGTTCCGCTACCATGGAAAGCTTGCTGCACTTATGCATCACTGGCATATTAGCAATTTGCCAATTGATTGGTTGTCCCAGTGGTGGAATTCAGCAGGTTCACACCACTTCGGCAGAACCGGTTGTTAAAATGGTGCTTGTAAACAACCAGTTGTTAAATTATTTGAATTCCACCACTGGATTGTCCCCCTTCTTCCTGGTGGCTGTTTAAAATAGGGTGCCCGACTGGTGTAGGTGGTACGGGTGGTACAGAGGTCTAGGTGGTACAGAGAACTGCTGACAGCTTTAAAAGTTATAAAACAAAGTTATAAAACATTTTTACAAAGAAAATGCCCACACAACATGCTCTTAGCATAGCAACAGATTGAGCAAGGGATCCAAAAGAAAAGTGTAAACTCACAATTCTTCTGTCCCTCAAGCTGAACGTTATTCCATTTTGAGTTTTAATTGGGTTTTTTTAGTCAGTAAGCAATTGTGTAAATTCCTTCCACATCTGCCATTTTTAATTTTTCTACTCTTTGATCTGGGATTTTCAATCCAATTCGCAATCCAGACCAGACGAGGTGCTTGATAATATTGTTTAATATTAGATACTGCTAGTCCTTACACACACACACACACACACACACACACACACATATACACACATACACACACACACACACATATATATATACATATATATATACACACATATACACACACATATACACACACATATATATATGTATACACATATATATACACACATACACACACACACACACACATATATACACACACACACACACACATATATATATATACATATATATATACACACATATACACACACATATACACACACATATATATATGTATACACATATATACACACACACACACACACACACAATTTTCATATTGTAAAGCTTTAAATCTGATTCTTGGCTTTTTGCCATATTTATCTGTTTTTGCCATTCCTTCATTTTACTTTTGATAATATGTTTATTTTTATTGTGGAGATTCTTCCTGGGTATGAAATTTTCAATTTAGACCATCTTTGTATATCATCTTGTATCCACATCCATGTAATTTTAGAGTTGTCTTTAAATAATGTGTCTTTTTGTCCAGTCCAATGCACTCCCAAATATTTAATTGGATTTGATGTTACAACTCTTCCTGTAACCTTTCTGATATCTTCTTCCTGCTTTGTTAAAAATTATCTTTGTCTTCCCCCTATTAATTTTATACCCAAGAAAGATCATTTTTTTCCAATTTGTTCTATCATTTACTGCATTAAGAACATAAGGACATAAGAACTAGCCTGCTGGATCAGACCAGAGCCCATCTAGTCCAGCACTCTGCTGCTCGCAGTGGCCCACCAGGTGCCTTTGGGAGCTCACATGCAGGGTGTGAAAGCAAGGGCCTTCTGCTGCTGCTGCTCTTGAGCACCTGGTCTGCTAAGGCATTTGCAATCTAAGATCAAGGAGGATCAAGATTAGTAGCCATAGATTGACTTCTCCTCCATAAATCTGTCCAAGCATTGACCATTGGAGATTTACAATATGTCTGAAGTGAGCCCTGGTCTTCCTTCCACCAATGGACCAACCAAAGCAGGTGCCTGAGGTGCACATGATCAGAGACTGTGGCCCTCCCAAGTTCTCAGCTTCATAAGGGATCTGAGCAATGGTGGGATTCAAATAATTTAACAACCGGTTCTGGTGGTGGGATTCAAGTAATTTAACAGCTGGTTGTTTACAAGCTGTTACAGTTGTTTACATTTTAACAACCGGTTCTGCCGAAGTGGTGCGAACCGGCTGAATACCACCACTGGATCTGAGACTATGGAATCTTTAAAAATAGTTGACACAATGGTTGCCAAGCTAAGGATCCTTTGGGTCCTTGTCAATTACATCCACATACAGAATTTTAATTTGGAATGAAATGAGCCCTTGGCGACTTCAGTTCCAAAGTATAAACAAAGGAGACGCTCCCATGGTTAACATTTCAAATATAGATATCATAATTCATAGCTCCCTTGGAACCAATTATGTCAGCCTCCGTTATTATTTGTTATGGAATTAATATGTGGAGATAAAACAGACTGGAGATGAGGGAAGGAATGAAGGATGAGAATCAGTCTATCCATAAGTTATTAACACTTCCCTTTATCATTTAAGTGTTTATTTACTTTAGTCACTCTCATTATCTTTGTTTGAGTGTCATGGGAACCTCCATTACTCTTACTCCCAAGCCGCCCTGGTAGGCTGAAAACAGTATACCACACTGGCTTTCTATTATTCTCTTATAATTTTTAACAGCATTGTTGATAATATACTGTACATATATAAAATTCAGTATATGGTAGTATCAGATTTACAATAGGCATTTAAATGGATGCCAGAGAAACCACGGTAATGTAATATTTAGCATATATGTAGTCCTTTCTCCTCTGAGCAGTTGTTAATGTCAATTCTCAGTAGTTTTTGCAATTATCCTGTAAAAGGAACCAGTAGGTAAGAGATCACAACTTACCTAAGGTTACCCCATGGAACATATGTCTGAACTGAGATTTTAACTGCTAGTTGTTCAGGGTGTAGATACTTCAGCAGTTAGGGGGATAGGGTTTCTTGTGACTACAAACGTAGTTCCACTTTAAGGAAACATGCCAGTTTGTAGGCAAGAGATATTTTGACACATTTCCCATGCAATTAGAAAAGCACAGTATTTCAAGATAATGTTTAGTTTCAGTATGATAGCTGATCTGCAAGAGCAATTTTAGATTTTCTATCCCACTCTGACTCTAAAACTCAAGAAGGGTTGCAGCCAATAATTAAAACAAGTCTAAAAATAGTGTTTGTGAAGCCACAGAGTAGACACCTTAACTTGATCTTAAGTAACTGGGAGTAGCCTTGCGATTGAGGTAATGCTGGCTTTTCTATTCCAGTTGTTGTTGCAACGGTATCAGATCCAGACAATGCTGTTTTAAAATGCAGCTCTGTCTCCCCAACCGAATCCATAAATTCAGTTTCTGACTTAATAAGCAAATGGTTTGCCAGGCTATCTCATTTGCTCTTACAAGAAGAGGAGTTGGTTTTTATATCCCACTTTTTTACTTTAAGGAGTCCCTTCCTCTCCCCACAACATGCACCTTGTGAGGTTGGTGGGACTGAGAGAGTTCTGAGAGAGCTGTGACTGGTCCAAAGTCACCCAGCAGGCTTCATGTGTAGGAATGGGGAATAAAATCAGGTTCTCCAGATTATAGTCCGACGCTCTTAACCACTACACAGTGCTGGCATCATTCCTGACGTGCTGGGAAGGGGAGGTGAGAACTTCCTTCCCCATTCAACAGAATCTGGAAGAGAGCTCTGTGTTACACTCACTGCTGGAGAATGGTTCTGAAGGCTGCTCTTGAAGCAAGCAGAGAAAGCTGGAGAGGACTGCAGTCATAAAGGAAGATGAAGTGTTCCTAGTCACCTTTCTCTGTTCCCTTTTCCACTGCCAAATGGAGAACTGAAAGAGAAAGGTGGCTGGCTGCTTTTTGTGTGATTGCTGTTTCTTTTGGCACTCTCCAGGGTTCTCAGAAGATAAGGCCAGACTGCGTAGCATTCGTTTTAGGCATGATCAGTGTCAGTAACAGAATGAAGAAGAACAGTTGGTTTTTCTCTGCTTCAAAGAGTTTCAAAAGAGGCTTACCATCACTTCCACACCCTCTCCTCACAATACACACCATTTGAGCTAGGTGGAGCTGAGAGAGTTTAAAGAGAACTGGGACTAGCCCAAGGTCACCCAGCAGGCTTCATGTGGAAGAGAAGGGAAATGAGCTGGGCTCACCAGATTAGAGTCTGACGCTCACATATAGGAATGAGGAATCAAACCCGGTTCTCCAGATTAGAGTGCACATTACATTGGCTCTCTTAGATGCCAGAATCCTGAGTTGATAATACTTCTTCGGATTGTAGCTGAGGAAAGGGCCCAAGCACAATTTTTAGGCAGTTTACAACATGCTCTTCCCTACACAGTCAAATCCCCACTCCATACCCACAATTCAATGAATTATTAATTTTAGAATATGTATTTTGTTTCTGAATTGACATAAATAGCTAGTAACCATGGTCATAGGTTTGTAGCATTGGCCATCCTCACATACACCCTGTGCCTCCAACTAAAGAAAACCCATTTCCTTTACTTCCCAAGCTCGGGCTTTTGTTTAGGGATTTTTAAACCTATCCTTGTTTTGAAAAAGCCTCGTTCCTACAAATAAAACTCTCGCTCATCAGGAAGAAAGACTCTTACTCAGCCTCTTTCCTTTTATGCTTTTTTTTAACAAGCTTAAAAGGAAATCCTGCTGGCCTCCCGACCACTTACCACCAACTATAATTGGAGCAGGGAGTTTAAATGCTAGTGATCTCCTACTGTTATGTATTCTTGTTTACATCTTATTTTCCCTGCTCGTCTTCTGGTGATGTGGATAATGGGGATTTTAGACTGAATGGAGGTGATATTTATCCTCAGGGATATTTGAGGATATTTATCCTCAAGGATAGTGTTTCAGATTCTGATACTTCAACTGTATTTTAATGTTATAACTCATGTAGTGTTTTTATACAGGGGGCCAAGGATAGGCAGGGTATAAATGTAACAACATAAACAAATATTCTGCTCCAGTGCAATCCTTCACAGAGTTACCCCCTTCGCAGGCCATTAACTTCCATTTGCAAGTGCTTTGCAAAGAATTTATTTTTAGCTGCAAACAAAATGCTTCTAATTCGTTCTGTCACGCAGATTGAACTCGAGGAGAGAACCATTTTCTGCTGGTTCTTTTGACTCTGCATGTTTCGTTCTCCCATGTTCTGAGATATTGTTTCTATGGGCACAGGGTGTGTACCTTTGAACTAAAGCAGAAATTACTACATCAGGAAAAACTCACCCAAGTAGGGATTTACAATAGCGTCTATAGTGAGCTGGCTCTGATTTTCTGCACAGATGAGAGACAGAAGAATTATGTGTTACTTTTCAAAAACCTTAACCATGCCTGTCATTCAAAAGCTTTCCTGGCTATTTTTAGGGGGAAAGGCACGTAAGTGGGTGTGGCAAATCTAAATTTGGATGCTATTTGGAAATAATCTCACTGGTGACATCTAGTGGTTCTCTGGTTCAAAGCACAACTGAATGGGTTATACCTGTGCACCTGAACAGGGACCCTGGTCTCATTCTCAAGGTAATCATTTACCAAGATTCCTGATTTATTACATGTGTTTTGGCTTCACCCAAAGAGTAGATCATTTAGGCAAGAAATGTTAATAGTGGAATAAGCTTTACCTTTTAACTGTAAAGCCAGCGTGGGGCAGCGGTTAAGAGCAGATGGACTCTAGTCTGGAGAATCGGGTTTGATTTACCACTCCTCCACATGAGTAGCAGACTCTTATCTGGTGGACTGGATTTGTTCCCTGCTCTCTGCTCCTACACACAAAGCCTGCTGGATGACCTTGGGCTAGTCACAGTTCTCTCAGAATTCTCTCAGCCCCACCTATCTCATAAGGTGTCTGTTGTGGAGAGAGGAAAATGAGGAGTTTGTAAGCCACTTTGAGACTCCTTAGAGGAGAGAAAGGCGGGGTATAAATCAAATTCTTCTTCTTCTAAAATGATTTAGCCTGGATATTTGAAGGAGAGTGTTAATAACTCAGTTACAGAATGTATATTGCTTTTTGCTGGGAAAAGACAAACTCTTTTTTAATACAGTGGTTTAGATTTTGGTCAGTTGCATTTATGTGAATTGATTTTTTTTGAAAGATCTGGAAACAGTGAATTTACAGATAGGTTTCGGTTGATAATGGCTGTGATCTGGCAGAAATACACAGCAAAGGATTTGAGTTAGAATTATGTTCTGTTTTCTTTGCTGCAGGCCTTCATGGTCCTGTTTCTGAAAGCCCCCTGAGTCTCCAAAAATGATTTGTCACACAGCAGAAGGCAGGCTGTTTGCCTGATGTTCAATGGCTGTGAGCAAAATCCCCAAAGTCCTCATGCGACCACCATCCAGCTCGATCAGCTGTCAAACAGCTCACCGCCAAATATGCTGTTGCTGTGGTGTTTCAGTTTTGTTTCCTTTTTGCCTTGCAAGATATTTTGGCACTTGCGCTGCAGGTGAAATCAATTCTCCTGCAAGTGAAATCGATTCTCCTCCAAGATCATGGTTGGTCGGGTCTGGCAGTAAATGAGACAGGAGAGGGGTACTACAACACCCATAATGATGTGTGAAAACACAAATGAAACACCATGAACATGCATGAACCCAGTGGTGTAGCGCCAAGGGGACAGGGGGGGTGCGTGACACACCAAGTGTGCACCAGTGCTGGGGTGTGGTGGGGGCATTCTGGAGCGAGCGGGGGTGTGGCAGGGCACAGGGAGCACGCTTGCCCCAGGCGCAGCTCCCCCTCGCTCCGGCCCTGCATGAGCCTTATAATAAATCAGGTAATCGGTCTATCAAAGTCAGCAATATCTGCTCAGGCTGCAGAGGCTCTCCGGAATCTCAGGCTGAGATCTTTCACATCATCTACTACCTGATCCTTTTTAACTGGAAACACTGAGGACTGAACTTGGAGCCTTCTGTACACTAAGCAGATTATCTTCTGTTGAGCCAGAGCACCTACCTAAACATTCCATCACAGACTTAGACAATACCAAACACTAACATCCCACTGGAGTGGATCCAGCCATCCTCCTCAGAGCCATCCTCCAATTGCAGTGGTGCCATAAAAGCAGGTTGGGCTGCAATATGGGCAGAAAGGAATAGATTCCTATCTAATTGACTCGGTGCGTCCAGCTAGCCTCTCTCTCAACTCTCCCTGTTTGCCTGCTAGGGAACATTTCCAGACTCATGCTGATTACATTATTTAGAAAGAAACCTCACGGAAATAAATGAAACCAGCATAAAGAGCCAATCATTTCCTTCTGACATGATATACAGAAAATGGGGAAGAGCACAGAGGGAACCTACTTAAACCCTCTGAATTCTTGAACCTAGTTCTCGCATGGGTTATATTACGGTTGCTTTAATCAGCAAAAGAATGACATGTAGCTATGTATATTCAGCTGATTTTAGCGAGCAAACAGGTTCTGCCTCGAAGCCAGTATGCAAGAGTTTGTGTCAGGCTCCGTGGCAGTTTTATAAAGAAAAAATGCTGTGAACTCTCCAAGATGATCCATGGATCTAGTCTCTCTGATCCTGACTTCCAAGGGATGATGTAATCAGCCTCAAGTTCCAGGAAGGTATTCTGAAGAATTTCCTCAGCGGTTTTTAGAAAAGATATTAAATTACGTTTTGTAGTTGGCAGAGATGGGTCATTGTCAAAGTAGCACCAGAGTAGAATACGGCATCTGGGTAGTTTATAGCAACGTACGGATATAAATTGATCAAGAAAACCTCTGAGGCTCTGCTAAAGTAGGATCCCCAAGATGACCATTCCAGTGCATTTTGCTTTGTTAGCAACAAATAGGTAATGCTACTTACAAAAGGGAGAGAGTTGCAGATGTAAGAATGACATAAGTCCTTATTGGTCCTGGAAAGTGATGTTAAGTTCAGACAACTTATGGCAACCCTGTAAGGTTTTCAAATCAAGAGATGAACAAAGAGATGAGTCAAGAGATGAACAGAGGTGGTTTCTGCTTGCCTGTCGATGTATAATAATCCTGGATTTCCTTAAGGGTCCTTTATCCAAGTACTAGCCAGGGGTGACCCTGTTTAGCTTCTGAGATCTGTTGAGATTGGGCTACCCTGGACCATCCAAGTCCATCCTTACAGGGTATACTGTCTACAAAAGAAGATGAAGAATTCTGACTTAAATGGAGACCAGCAACATTATACTCCAGCATGTAGTGGTTAAGAGCAGGTGGATTCTAATCTGGACAACTGGGTCTGGTTCTCCATTCCGCAACCTGAGTGGCAGAGGTTTATCTGGTGAACCAGATGTGTTTCCACACTCCTACATTCCTGGTGGGTGATCTGGGGCTAGTCACAGTTCTTCAGAACTCTCTCAGCCCCACCTACCTCACAAGGTGTTTGTTGTGGGGAGAGGAAGGGAAAGGAGCTTGTAAGCCACCTTGAGTCTCCCTACAGGAGAGAAATGTGGGGTATAAATCCAAACTCGTCTTCTTCATCATCTTTCTCAGGTAGCTGTGTAGTGATATTAAGATTTTGTTGTACCACCTTCTTTGTGAAAAAGAAAACATGGACACATACTCTATTTTTTCACTCCTCACACAGGCCTCTTCTGCACACGCAAAATAATGCGTTTTCAAACCACTTTCACAACTGTTTGCAAGTGGATTTTGCTATTCCGCACAGCTTCAAAGAGCACTGAAAGCAGTTTGAAAGTGCATTATTCTGCATGTGCGGAATGAGCCTCAGAAACAAAAAAGTAGAACTCACTGCAAAGAGACAATCAGGCTAATGCGGTTAAAATTTGTTTTTATTTTTGTGAGTGTGGCTTACAATCTATTGTGAGAAGAATCCAACAGCAAGTTTATTTTGACATATACCGTTTATCACAATTTAATATCTTTTTTCAACCAATGTAAGAATTCTACAGATGTAAGGCAGGAGCACCTTTTCCCTTCAACCAGTTTTTATCAAGGAAGAAAAAAGGAAACATTTAACTGCCAGTGACTTGTAAGTGTTGACATCACAACAGTTGGACTTGACAGTTACTGTATATTCTATAGCCTGTGTATAGTTTTGGCACTATCATTTCTGATGGCAGTATTCTCCAACAGTGTACATAACCCAGTGGTAACTTTATTAAATTTCCCAGTGGCATCAGTTTTCTTACTATTTTCATTCCCTCTTCTACTCACAACTTAAATTCCAGGATAGGGCGTCAACTTTTGCCCAAGTTAGGGCAAAAAGCAGATAGATATGTAATTGTTAGCAACTGTAGTAGACATTCCTCATTCACCTTCCACTTAATCAAACAATTTTCAGATGAAACCAAGATGGTGTGCTGGGGTGCTAGTACCCAGCCAGATACATCGCTAGAATTATTTCAGAGACTTATTTCAGCATTTGCACATATTGCAAGATTTATATTTGCTGGTCATTCCAGAAAGAATAGCCTTCCAGAAACCACAGTACTGGAAAAGATACCAGTGCATAAAAATCTATTCCAGACACATATACAGAGAAATATTTAGGTGCTCTGTCTGGTAACCATGTTATCTAAGCTAGATCTGCCTCCAAACTCTACCACTGTAGTTAGCATCTGGAAAGTGTATGAAATTCAGGAATAGCTTAAAGACTGCATTAAAACAAATCCAAAAAAGTAATTTGTTTAATCTGCAAGGCTTCTATTTTTTGGTATAATAATGCAATGAAGCAGCCAAAGAAGCAGAGACAGGTGGTTTGTTTGGTTTCCCTCTGGCTACGTTTATGACAGAAGCTTTTCGATCGCTTCGGTAGAGGAACCAAGCCTTCCTATATCCAGCAGGTGGTTCTTGCTTTCAGAGAAGAACAAATCGCTATCTTCTCTTTCGACATTTTGTTGCTCAGGTTGCCATTTAGCAAGGGTGGTGTCCGAGGTGGGAATTATAATGATTTGTGGAAGTGACGATCTCAAGGAAGAGTCTAAGCTTTCATTGGTTCGGCTGGCTTCGGCTTTTGAAGTGTCCGTGCTCCCCTCTGCGCTGCTGCTGCTGTTCAAACCAAACGGAAGAGAGGTTGTTCTGAAAGAACTGCTGATGAGAAACAGGTCTGGAGAGCTCTCTCGAACGGATCTCCCAAATGCATCGTCTAGGCTGATGGATGACAGCGCAAGCTATGGGAGAGAAGAATGAACATTCGGTGTTTAATCTTCTGCCTGCAAAGCAGAAGGAAAGACACATATACCTCACAGCACCCATCTTCAGTGAGTCCATGCAATTGGCAGCCCCACAGTATGATTTTTACAACAACAGGGGCCCAACTTGGAGAGATGCAGTGGTGAGATTCAACAGGTTCGCACCACTTCGGCAGAACCGGTTGTTAAAATGGTGCTTGTAAACAACCAGTTGTTAAATTATTTGAATCCCACCACCGGAACCGGTTGTTGAACTACTTGAATCCCACCACTGGAGAGATGGCCTAGAATTCAGCAAGGAAATCCTGTCCAGCTAGATCTGGAGTTACGTGAATGCACAAACTGAAGCTCCATGTGTGGAAAGGATATCTTCTGAGCATGATCCTGAACTATGCCGAGAGTCAGTCATCAGTTTGTTTTGTATCTGCAAGGGATGCAGTCTGTACTCACAACTTCATTTTCATAATTGGGGCATCTGCCAGATTCTCCCTCTCTAAGTGAGAAGTGAGTTTCTTTTTCATCTTCCCCTTCAAGGAGAAGACATTTTTAAGTGGGTCGCAGCATTCTGAATCAATTTCCAAAGTGGGATTTGAAGGAGGAATCACAGCTGTTAAGATTTAGGAGGTGGTGGTGATAGGAGGTACCATCAAACTACAGTCAACCCCATAGGGCAGGGGTCTGCAACCTACGGCTCTCCAGATGTTCATGAACCATAATTCCCATCAGCCCCTGCCAGCATGACCAATTGGCCATGCTGGCAAGGGCTGATGGGAATTGTAGTTCATGAACATCTGGAGAGCCACAGGTTGCAGATCCCTGCCATAGGGTTTTCAAAGCAAGAGATGTTAAGAGATGTTTACCATTGCCTTCCTCTGCATGACAACCCTAGACTTCCTTGGTGGTCTCCCATCCAAGCTTTGCGTCTAAGATCTGATGAGATTGGGCTAGCCCAGTGGTGGCGAACCTTTGGCACTCCAGATGTTATGGACTACAGTTCCCATCAGCCCCTGCCAGCATGGCCAATTGGCCATACTGGCAGGGGCTGATGGGAATTGTAGTCCATAACATCTGGAGTGCCAAAGGTTCGCCACCACGGGGCTATCCTGAACCATCCTGGTCCAGGCAAGGTTCAGTTAATATGAATATAAAGGAAAAGTATAAAGTGAAGAGAGTATATAAAGTGAGCATAAAGTGAAGAGAGAAAGAAAACTGGATTTCTTCAACTCATCCGAGTGTGCCTGCATCTGGTTTGCCTTCTTGCCTTTTAAAGGGCACTTTTTCATGTGCAGAATAATGAAGAAGAAGAGTTTGTATTTATATCCCCCTTTCTCTCCTATAGGTGACTCAAAGGGGCTTACAATCTCCTTGCCCTTCCCCCCTCACAACAAACACCCTGTGAGGTAGGTGGGGCTGAGAGAGCTCCAAAAAGCTGTGACTAGCCCAAGGTCACCCAGCTAGCATGTGTGGGAGTGCACAGGCTAATCTGAATTACCCAGATAAGCCTCCACAGTTCAGGCGGCAGAGCTGGGAATCAAACCCGGTTTTTCCAGATCAGAATGCACCTGCTCTTAGCCACTGCTCTTAGCCACTACGCCACTGCTGCACTTTCAATCCACTTTCAATGCACTTTGCAGCTGGATTTTACTGTGCAGAATAGCAAAATTCACTTGCAAACAACGGTGAAAGTGGATTGGAAGTGCACTATTCTGCACGTGAGAAAGTGCTCTAAGTGGGAGGATGGGTCTGGATCCGCTTCTCAGAGTGGCATGGGGTCACGTCAGTGGATTTGCCCTCCCTGGGGCCCTTGCCCTGCTGGAGGGGCGGATCCACCAGGGGGTGACCGCTATAGCCCTCCACAGCCCCGTGTAGTGTGGGTGGTTCAGAGGCGTAACTGGGGGAGGAGCTGATATAGTCTACTTCCACCCAGCCATGGCCTCTGTTGCATCAGTGGCTGGAGCTTTGGACTTGGCATAAGCCCATCAAGCCCAAGAGGGCTTCCCAGTAACAGAGAGGTTTTTTTGAGCTTTTTGCTTCTCCATGCTGTCAGAAAGTCACTGGGGAATGGCAGGGCAGAGTGGCCACAGCAGTGCATTTAAGTGCCCGGCTCTTTGGATGGAGATGTTCGTTTTTTCGGAAGAACCAGACAAAGTCATAATAAACTAATATCAACCCAATACCTAAAGAAGTGGAGTGGCTGAGGTCAGAGGTAATTATACACAAAGACACCAGATTTTATGCATGTCCTAAAGAGGATCTGCCCCTGCAGTGCTATAATAAACATCATTAAAAACAATCCAACCTTTTCTCCAGTTGGTACATCGTAGTGGCGGGTCTTCAGGAGAAATTCACTCTTTTCATCCTCTGGTTTCAGGTCTGAAAAAGAGCTACTTATAGGTATTTGCAGTTTCTTACAGGCTGGCTCCACAGGGTTGAGCTCCACTTCACTCCAGTTCTAAAGAGAAATTGAGTAAGGAACAGTAAGGACCTGTAGTCTGTCATCTATTTTGCTCTGAGCAAAATCAAGAAACCACATTCACCCAAGTTCTTCCCTGTTCTTCCAATTTTACTCAATTCCCTTTCCTTACAGCAGTCCCCCTTGTGTGGGTTGGCATTTTGGCTACTATGGTCTCTTGATTTTTGTCAGCTCTATTTTGAAGTAAAAAGAGATGGGCAGCCCAATTCGGAGCACGCGGCGGCCAAAGATGACACCGCTGCCATGCCACCATGCTGCCCCCAAAGGGATTTCAGGTGGTGCAGGAAGGAGAAAAAACCCAGGAAACCCCCCAGCCGCCCATTCAAAAAAAAGGACTTACAGACATTTTTAGTGGCTTAAGTCTGTGGCTGGGGAGGGGGGTGTTCCCAGGCTGAAAGTCCGGTGGAAGCTGACTGCAGACAGCTCCATCTTTGGGAACATCCCCAGCCTCTACCCTAATGGGACTTTGCGTGTCGGCAGAGCTGTAAGGCAGTGGCGTAGCTACGATGGGGACATCTGGGTACATTTGTCCCGGGCGCCACCATTGTAGGTCACATGGGGGGGGGTGAAAAATGCCCCCCATAGCCACGCCCTCCTGCTAGGTCAGGCACAAGTGCCTCAGACGCCCAGGCTATACACAGGCCCACTGGCTCTGTGCATTTAAAAAGGTCATCTTTTAGCAGGCATGGTCCTGTCTTTGGGCTGTCTTTGAAGTTATGGTGGGCATTTTTAAAATTATGATTTTTAATTGTACTGTAGGTTTAATATGTTGTTGCCACCCTGAGCCCTTCTGGCTTTTAAGTTGAACAGAGCCACCATCTGCTTTTGGAAGGACAGTCAAGAGATAAAATGCAGTTTGTTCCAAGTTCAGCTTGTCACTGTGATTTAGATCTTTCAGAAGGGCTGCATAATAATAGCTGACTGAACCTTCCGAATCCAGACTTCACTTTCTGCACATTACACAGGTTCCTAAATAGCTAGTATATCTCAGCTGACACATCTTTCTAAACAGAGAAGCGGCACTTGAATCTGTATGTTGTTATCTGGAATGAGCCAAGATTCACACAGTCTAAGCCTGGCTCTTTCTCACAAGTCAGGGAGCAGAGTTTGGGGTCTTGGAACTAACAGTGCAATCCATGGGAGAAGGGGGCATTCCACTGTAGTTGGGGATAGCGCTGCTGTGGTATGAACACTGCCTTCCAAAGGGTTTCAACCAC
The DNA here is from genome assembly GCF_021028975.2 of Sphaerodactylus townsendi. Lineage (NCBI taxonomy): Eukaryota > Metazoa > Chordata > Lepidosauria > Squamata > Sphaerodactylidae > Sphaerodactylus > Sphaerodactylus townsendi. The sequence continues at coordinate 71,715,412 of NC_059434.1, forward strand.
CGCAGGGAGCACAGAAAACTTAAAAAAAAAACTCTCTGGACGATCTGAAAACCCCTATTGCCACCCAGTTGCCACACTAAAATGTGGTGCAGGCCGCTTTGAGATTACTTGAGACTCCTTACAGAATAAAAGCTAACCTTCTTCTCCTTCTTAACTGTAGATGTCAGGGATTGAACCCGGGCTGCTGTACCACTAAGGTACAGCCCGGTGGCGAAGTGGCGAACTACAGTTTTCAGGAGACCTTGGGGCTCATAAGGTCTCCTGGGAAGTATAATTCCCATCAAGCCGTTTTTACTGAGAACAGGCCTTTTGCAGCCTGAAAAAGTTCTCAAAAAGGAAAGGAACTAAGGCAAGTGTGGGAAGGGGGGGGGTGCCGTGGGGGGGGGGTGCCATGGGGGGGATGTAGAATGCGCACCGGGCGCAGTTTGGCCCAGCTACGCCTCTGCCACAGCCCCTCCCCTTTTGGCACACAGAGAGATAAGCACATGCTTAACTCAAGAAAACACCTGTTGGTAAGGCAGAAAGAGGAAAGGCAGGTGCTGTAAATATAGTTTAACTCACACGGGCCACCGGAGATCCTGAAATGCTCAGGAGACAGGCAGGCATACAGATATTTTAAATGCATAACTAAGTAAATACAGAATCATGAAGCACACTGCATGAAGACAGAGAACATATGAAGAGCCCTGCTAAATCAGACCAGTGGTACTTCTGGTGCAGCATCTTGTTTTACAACTGGTTGCTATGGAGGACCAACAAACAAACTGTACAAGTCTCTTGCTGCCTCTTAATACTAGTATACAGAGGTTTGCTGCCTCTTAATAAGGCAGTTCCCTTTAGATACTATGTCTGTTAGCCTTGGATGAACCTTGGCACAGTAGTGGCGTAGTTGTTAAGAGCAGGTGCATTCTAATCTGGAGGAACCGGGTTTGATTCCCCGACTGAACAGTGGAGGTTTATCTGGGGAATTAAGATTTGCCTGTGCACTCCCACACACACCAGCTGGGTGACCTTGGGCTAGTCACAGTTCTTCTGAGCTCTTTCAGCCCCACCTACCTCACAGGGTGTTTGTTGTGAGGGGGGAAGGACAAGGAGATTGTCAGCCCCTTTGAGTCACCTATAGGAGAGAAAGGGGGGATATAAATCCAAACTCCTCCTCCTCCTCCTCCTTCTCTGTGAATTTATCTAACCTGCTTTTAAAACCCTGCACGTTTATTGTCATCACCACATCCACTGGCAGTGAATTCCAGAATTTAATAACTGTTTGAATGAATAAATATTTTATTTTGTCCTTCCTAAGTCTATTGCCTATCAACTTCACTAAGTGCCTCCAAGTTCTAGTAATAGGGGATAGGGAGAAAAAGCTATTTCCATGATAAACCTGTCTCAAGTTCTCCTTAGTTATCTTGTTTCTAAGCTGACACCCCTTAATCATCTTAGTTGCCCCTTTCTGTACCTAGTCTAGTTCTGCAAAGTCCCTTTTGAGATAGTAGTGACTAGAACTGTATGCACATGCCATCAAGTCACAACCGACTTAAGGCAATCCCAATAAGGAGCGTTCAAGGCAAGTGATGAACCTTGAAAAAAAAAGTTGAAAAAAAGTTTGAAGTAAAGTTGGGAGGCCAGCAAGATGGATTGAACATATGGGCTGCCTCAACCAAAACCCCAGTGGAACGTCTCTATCTAACTGACAGGGGTCTGCAACCTGTGGCTCTCCAGATATTAATGGACTACAATTCCCATGGCATGCTGGCAGGGGCTGATGGGAATTGTAGTCCATGCACATCTGGAGAGCCACAAGTTGCAGACCCCTGATCTAACAGGTATGATGCATCTGCTATTATGAGCTTACGGATGCAATGAGGATTCTAATCTGCATTAGCAATGTTGGTTAAGTTAAACACAAATAAATCCCTTTGATGACAGTGAAAAGGTCAGCCAGGTAGCTTTGTTTATATATTTTTCGTGATTGTCCCCCACGTAGCCATGGAAACACAACTTACTACTTCTACAGCCGATACGGAAGCAACACAACTGTTTTTGCTCCTGGAAGTGAAAGACTGACGAGCAGAGAAAGACATCCTGAAAGATGACTCACTCATGGAACTGGCAGAAAGATCACTTTTGGATATTCTTATCAGGAACCTCAAGCAAGGGACAGCATGGTGGATAGTTCTCCTGAAAAACAGTAGAATAGCATAAGTTGTGCACAGGAAATATTTGTACAAGTGGTATGTAAGGATGTGTCATGGTTCTCTGACTTCTGAACACTTAAAGGACAATGTAAAGGTTGCAGCCACAGTGTGGAGGCTATTAGAAACATTTCTCTGTAAAACTATATGATGTTTGGAAGCTACTTTCAATCCACTTTCACAATGGTTTGCAAGTAGATTTTGCTGTTCTGCACAGTAAAATCCAGCTGCCAAGTGGATTGTAAGTGCATTATTCTGCATTGCGGAAGGGGCCATCCTGTTCATATGTAGAGTCTCTATGCTAGGGATCCCCAAAATAGTACCCATGGGCACTATTGGCACAGAATAATACTGTCAGCAACTTTTTGATGCCTGTCAAGGAGGACTCTTTCCCAGCAGGGTTTCTGATTGGACTCTTGTAGGACTCTTTCCCAGCAGGGTTTCTGATTGGCTGTGCAAATTTCAATGTCATTTCAGCAATAGCTGCTTCGACATGTTTTATTCTCCCATTGATTACGTTTTCCCAGTGCATTTTTAAAAACTATGTTTCTTCTCCTCTACATCTGAGTGTGTTTGTGTGCATCTGTGGCTCTTCCCCCTATGGCAGCCATTTTGTAGTTGTGCCCATCATCCTGTTTCAGAATTCCAAAGGGGATCAAAATATGCTGTCTTAGAGAACAGCCATATTGTGAGCCGCCTCGAGCCCTTCGCGGGTGAGGCAGCTTATAAATCCAATAAATAAATTTTAAAAAATTGGAGACTCCTGCTCTGTGCACTGTTCTGCATATACCTGGTGGCCATTAGAGCCAGACTGGAGACCCTCCACACACTCAGGGTATTTCACATGGATGACAGACCTTTAGACTTTATGGTCGTGACACAGTTTTCAAGCAACCTTTGCATGTAGTGGTAAGGAAGAGAAGCTCTAGAGTGAACAAAATAACCTGCTAACTATCTACATCGGTTTGTGTTGCAGCCTGCAAAAAGAAAACAGCTGAGCTTCTCTAAGTATACAAATCAATTCTATCAGACAGCAGGGATAACAACTGTACACAGCTACCTCCTTCTCTCTCACATTCCATGTGTGTTTGATTGACCCAAGAAAAGAAAGTACTGAGCCTCCTGCTAAGTAATGCTGTGCAGAAAAAGACCCTCCTGTGTCCTTTCCCTGTTTTTTTTTCCATCCAAAGGAATTTCACACAAAAAAACCATGAATATTTCAGGTCCTGCTCTTTTGCTTTCTTTCATGAGGACAGGAAAAGTAAAATCAATAAAGAAAATAACAGATGTTCTTTTATTTTGCAGAGCTCAACTATTTAGGAAGCTTCTTCCAATTCATATTTCTGAAGTTTTTGCTCCCCTGTTCACTTCCACTAATACCTCTGCTGCAAGTGAAGTTATTGCAAGACTGACTCTGCTTTCTTCCAAATGGCATTAAGTCCGGATTCAACCTGAAAATCATTTCTTTGTATCATTTCTATAACTCTTTGCCATGCTTAAAAGGGTCATGGCGAAGTTCCTGAACAAACTGAGATGGACACAGCCCTGAAGCGAGAAACTGAAGCGAGAAACATTGTGCGTCATCTGGGTGTGACTAGAGTGCAAAATTCTCCATGTGCATAAAGAGGTACTAAGAATTTACTCCCCAAAACTCAGGCACTTTTGAAATTCACTAATGAATTGACAAGCCATGAAAAAGCTTAAAGACCAAAAAAAAATCACCACATGAATAAATGTATCTATCTTCTCCCTGTTTCAAAGGTCAGAAATAATCACGTGCATGGTTTATGCTGCCATCTAGTGGTATGCATGCATGTACCCCTTTTGTTACATACAGCTTTTCTTTATGGAAAACCAAAGAAAAACATCATGGTCACAAACCAAAGCAAGTATGCTTAAGTCCAGTGACTGCATAAACAGAACGGAACCAGAAATACTTGTTTTTAAGAGAGTTTCTGAAATAATTGATGATTAATTGTGGTAAAATCTCTGCTTAAGTTAGAAATTTTCTTTTGAAAAACAGTCCACTTTTCTTTTTTTCATGAAACCCAAGGTGACATAGGCAAGAGTTCCTAGGAGATCTTCTATTGTAGCATTGATAAGACCGAAACAGACTTAACTTCAGCAAGGTTGCTGTGTTACGTGCCTTCTGTCAGGAGTGGTACCTGCCCAGTGTTGGGATTCAAATAATTTAACAACTGGTTGTTTAAAAGCACCATTTTAACCAGTTCTGCCAAAGTGGTGTGAACCTGCTGAATCCCACCACGGTACCTCCCCCCTCCTGCCAATAGACAAATAGGTGTCAGGATGCACACCTGGACTAAAGAAATCAGTTTCGGTGGGGTGGGGGTGACCTTCTATGTATACACACCTGTCATATGTTAATGGGCCTTTGTTCTGTTTCTGTGTGCTTGGTAATGTAGATAACTGGGCTGACCCTGCATATTACTCTGGATGAGAGGGGGGCAGAGTGGAGGCCGTGGGCACAGCCCAGCAGGAGGCTATTGCTGTTCTGTCCTTGGAATACTTGTCTTCAAAAACAAAGTCTTTCACACATTCTATGGGAAGAAAGGAGGGGGGGAGTCCAGGGGAGTCAAAGGGGAATAAATATGACTCTAAAGGCCAGAATGCGTTTTCTGAAATCTGAGTACTTGATACCAACTCAGTAAAGACTACTGATCCTGTATCCAGAGTCCACTTATTGATTATTGGTCCAAGACTTGACACCTTTAGACCATACCCTGAATTCAGCACAGTAGGTTAATCTTTCTACCAGATATGCCAGTGAAGTGATTGTTTCTGTAATCTAGATCATTGGAAACCTAAATACATTATGGTAGGATTATAAAAATGATTGCTTAAATACAGCAGTTAATAACTGTGAGTGGATAGACATATCTGAGGCCAACTGACACAACCTGTATAAATATATGTGGAAACTGCTAGTACGTTTATGGTAATTAACTCACAAAACATCAAATTAAATTTATGGGAGTAATTCTAATAAATGTGGGGAATGTGCACAATCCTAGCAGCCTTTTAACGTAGGTAATAGCAGTTTGTTGGAGGAAAATTATGAATAGAGAAAGCAAAGGATAGGGGCAAAAATTAATTTGTCAAAATGAGAGACTGCTATTGAAAGAGAAAGCAGATTGGATAGTGAGACTCCAGTTCCTGAAGGGTTAAACTTGCCGTTGGAGTTTGCACCAGCTTATGTAAAATAGATAGATATTGTGCCAACACTGGTATACACTAGATCCGTCCCATTGGCATATGCTGCTGACCTTATACTCTTGTTGAAGAAACATTGCAAGACCAACAGGTTCATAATATTCATCTAGGCCAGGGGTAGGGAACCTGTGGCTCGAGAGCCGCATGCGGCTCTTCTGCCCTTGCACTGCGGCTCCAGGAGCTGAGCCACCATCCCCATCCTTGCCCACCCTGCAGGCAGCAGGGCAGGTGCACCAACTGCCTACGGCCGGCTGGGCTGCGCCGGTGAACTTCCCTCTCGCCCAGCCATTGAGGCGGGGCGGGCTGAGGTTGGCGAGGCGAGACACCCAACTTCATCCTTGCCTGCCCTGCAGGGGCAGCAGAGCGGCGCCTGGTGCCCCTCCCGGCGGCTGGGCTCTTGCCCGATGAAGTGACACTCCCAGGGAAGCGGGGAGGCCGCTCCAAGGGCTTCCCCTCTCGCCCGCCCCATTGGAGCGGGGTGGGCGCTTTCCCAGCGGTTGGCGAGGCCGAGACGCCAGCTTCATCCTTGCCTGCCCTGCAGGCAGCAGGGCGGGCGCACCAATTGCCCTCGACCGGCTGGGCTGCGCCGCGGGGGCGGGCACTTTCCCAGGAGTCGAGGAGGCCGCTCCAAGGGCTTCCCCTCTCGCCCGCCCCATTGGAGCGGGGTGGAACTCCCAGCGGTTGGCGGGAGGCAGGGGAGCGCCCAGCTTCAGCCCTTACCTGCCCTGCAGGCAGCAGAGGCGAGCGCCTGAGTACCTCGACCGGCTGGAGCTGCGCCTTGAGGCGAGGCACTTTCCAGAGGTCAGGGGAGGCGGCTCCAAGGGCTTCCCCTCGCCCGCCCCATTGGAGGCCCGGGAGTGGGCGCTTTCAGCTGAGTGAGGTTGACTACTGGCCCCATCCTTACCCAGCTCTCTGCAGGCAACCCGGCTGGTGAGGCGAGCTGCTGGCCCCATCCTTGCCAGCTCTGCAGGCAGCAGAGGCGGGAGCCCCGGTTGGCGAGGCCGAGGCGTAGCTTCATCCTTGCCTGCCCTGCAGGCGCCAGCAGAAGCGAGCGCGCAATTGCCCTCGACCCGGCTGGGCAGGCACTTTCCCAGGGTCGAGGGAGGCTGGCTCAAGGGCCTCTAGCCGCCCATTGGGTGGGGTGGGCGCTTTCCCGGCGGCTGGTGAGGCCGAGCTGCTGGCCCCATCCTTGCCCGCTCTGCAGGCAGCAGGGCGGACGTATCCATGTGCTTCTCAGAATTAGCGGAGTAAAAGGTAAAAAAACCCAATATATACAGTGTTATCTTTATTTTAAATGTCAAAAAATTTTTGCGGCTCCAAGTGTTTCTTTTCCCGTGGAAAACGGGTCCAAATGGCTCTTTGAGTGTTAAAGGTTCCCTACCCCTGATCTAGGCAGAAGGAAGAGCCACTTAAATGGAGCGAAAGCCTGCTGGGTGCTGGACATCTTATATCTGAGTTTTTCTGTCTCCTGCATTTTCCTTCATGCAATCAGAAAGGCAGAAGAACCTCTAGCAGTTATACTTAACGGTTTTGTATCTGGTTGATCTTAAACTGCAATTAATTCTACACAATATTTTATTTATATACATAATTTTAACTTAAGAACCATTGCTATTTATTAGGACTGTGCTTGCATATTATGTTATAGACAAGCAGCAAAGCCCATGGGGGTGTGTGTGCAATGGACCCTAGTGGGGGGGGGGGGCAAGCAAGAATTTCTCCCAGTAATGGGCTTTTCCAGGGCCATAGTGGCTCCACCTCTTTCCTGTCCCACCAACCTGGTCCTGAGTCTATGGCTTGGGGTGGTGGGAGGGTGGAAAAAAGTGGTATAGAGTTGTAGGAAGGGTGGAAGGTGTGGCTTGGTGTGGGGAAGGGTGGAAAGGAGTGGAGTGGGGTGGTGGGAAGGTTGAAAGGTGAGGCTTGGGTGGGGAGAGGTTGGAATGTGGAGACTGGGGTGGGGAAAACTGAGAGTGTTGGTGAGCCAGCAGAGCAGCTGGCACCAAGGTGCCACTATCCTGCTGGCCAGGCTGGGCTTTTGCGGGTGGGAGGAGGGTGTTGGTGGGCCCAGAGAAGCAGCGGGCGCTAAGGTGCCGATGCTCCGCCAGGCTGGGTTGTTGGGGGTGGGGTGGGGGAACCAGGAGGGTGTTGGTGGGCTGGGAGAGCCGGGCTTGCTCTTGGGTTGAGGGAAGGTGGGCAGGGGAGTGAATGGAATATCTCCCACAAATGGTGAGAAGGACTCACTTTGTGAGTTCTGCTCGCTGATTGGTGGTGGGTTCGTCGTCACAACATTCCACCGCTTGGACAATTATAGGTTAGGATTCTCCTGAAGAAAGAGAAACACTTAAGGAAGTTTAACTGCTTAATAAAATGTATTTTTACTCGCACCATTAGCCTTGGCCTTATTTTTGTCTTAGTCATTTTGTGATGCGTTGACTTGGGATGACACATCTGGGTTCAAATGATGGCATGTTGTGATGCCACTCATGGGTCATCTCTTTCAAACCCTACCCCTTTCTGTGAAGTCACTTCCTCCTTCCTGTTTTAGCCTTTGAGGGAAGATTAATGGGGGCCAAGCCTGGCTGTAGCCGCCATATGACTTGATACCACATAACTTGCACAACTCACCTAGGACTGGCTGCTTGCTGCTGTTCAATAACAGCCCCCTCCCACAAGCCAGTGTGGTGTAATGATTAGAGTTTCAGGCTAGAACCTGGGAGATCCAGATTCGAATCCCCACTCTGCCGTGGAAGCTCACTGGGTGACCGTGGGCCAGTTCCTTCACCCTTACAGGTTTGTTGTGAGGCTAAAATGGAGAAGAGGAGAATAATGTAAGCTGCTTAGGGTCCCCACCATGGAGAAAGATGGGGGCATAAATAATACATACAGTAGAAGAAGGGGCTGGATAAATGTTTAGTGGGTAGGAAGGAGAGAAAGAAGCAAGGAAATCTGAACAGGAAGAAACGAAGAAATACTGTGGGAAAGGGACTACAGGGGGAAATGAAGTACTCCCCACAAGTCCTTGAGGGTTCTCCACTCTGCAACTGGGCCTGGACCGGTGGGGGGCACCATGCAACTGGGCTAAAGCTTTCCTGGGTAGAGGATGCCAGGCGGCAGGAAGAAGGGAAAGTTAAAGACAGGGCAAATAAAGGTGGGTTGGCTGGTGCATGGGAAGCAGAGAAGGAAGCAGGAAAAGGAGAGAAGTGATGGGAAGAAAAGGAGGAAATAATGCAGGAGGGGGAAATGAGAGGTATAAGTATTCTGACAGAAAGCCACTACAGATAACACAACACTGTGAGTTAGGGGAGAGGCTGTGGCTCAGAGGTAGAGCATCTGCTTGGCATGCAGAAGAAGAAGAAGAAGAAGAAGAAGAAGAAGAAGAAGAAGAAGAAGAAGAAGAAGAAGAAGAAGAAGAAGAAGAAGAAGAAGAAGAAGAAGAGTTTGGATTTATATCCCCCCTCTCTCTCCTGCAGGAGACTCAAAGGGGCTTAAAATCTCCTTGCCCTTCCCCCCACACAACAAACACCCTGCGAGGTGGGTGGGGCTGAGAGAGCTCCAAGAAGCTGTGACTAGCCCAAGGTCACCCAGCTGTCATGTGTGGGAGTGTACAGGCTAATCTGAATTCCCCAGATAAGCCTCCACAGCTCAGGCGGCAGAGCTGGGAATCAAACCCGGTTCCTCCAGATTAGATACATGAGCTCTTAACCTCCTACGCCACTGCTGCTCCTGGTCCCAGGTTCAATCCCCAGCATCTCCAGCTAAAAAGATCAGGTAGTAGTTGATGCTGAAGACCTCAGCCTGAGACTCTGGAAAGCAGCTGCTGATCTGAATAGACAATACTGACCTTGATGGACCACAGGTCTGATTCAGTAGAAGGCATCTTCATGCATGAGTGCAGAGAGCCGGTGTGGTGTAGTGGTTAAGAGCAGGTCCACTCTAATCTGGGGAACTGGGTTTGATTGCCTACTCTGCTACTTGAGCTGTGGAGGCTTATCTGGTGATTCAGATTAGCTTGTGCACTGCAACACATTCAGATTAGCTTGTGCACTGCAACACATACCAGGTGACCTTGGGCTAGTCATAGTTCTTCTGAGCTCTCTCAGCCCCACCTACCTTACAGGGTGTTTGTTGTGGGGGGTGGGGGGAGGGCAAGGAGATTGTAAGCCCTTTTGGGTCTCCTTACAGGAGAGAAAGGGGGGATATAAATCCAAACTCTTCCTCTTGTTCTTCTTCAATGGACCTCAGTGAGCTGAACTCTGTGCTGAATTGGGATATTAATCTGTCACCAGCAAATGTGCTGGAACATCTGTCAAATTAATTGGCCATAACTGCAATTCTATGCTTACCTACCTGGGACTAAGCATCACTGAAAACAGTGCATTTTAGTTCTGACAGGATACGCACAGGACTGCACCATAAGATCCAACCCATCCATCACAAGCTCCTGCCTGTATGCTTGGCTTGGAAGAGAGAAGGGGGCTTCAGCAAGACTTCCCCGCGACTGTTTGGGGGTTGTTTCAGCACCTGAAAAGGTGGGTGGGAGGGGAGGGACAGCATTTGTCCTTCTGTTCCCACTTTAAATAGTTGAATTTGTCTCTGAAATCATGTTGGTCCTACCTGTTGCTACCATAACACCTAGGTTTAGCCCAAAGATTTGAGAACAAATGGTAGCATTATGGTTTGAAAACAAGGAAACTGGTATTGGTTAGTTCTGGCTCAAAGATTTAAGGACAAATGGAATCATTGTGACATGAAAACCAGGAATCTAATATTGTCTAGTTTTGCAGGGACTATGTCAAAAGACCTTAGGGGACTCTTGCACATAGATTTTCTCTAAAATACAAAACAGCTTCCTGTTAAATACAGACAGCAGCACTCTTACATAGTTCGATCATGATCAATATGGGGTAATGATCTCCAGATTTAAGAGCTGTCAGGGGAAATTAGTGAACGATCAGGATTTCCTGTTTATATGTCAATACAATTCTGCAACAACAATTCTGGATAGCTTCAAGGGCACCAACAGAAGCCAAAGTCTATGAAAATCTCAATGTGTATGAGTGACTGGAGTGTTGTGGGGGGCATTGAAGAAAATGACATGAATCCTTTCAGCAATGTGCAGGTTGAAGCTCAGTCATTGTTTGCTAGGAATGAGAAGATGTGTATAGTCTGAAAAGGGGTCTGCCTCAAGCTAATTCAAATTCTGGACTTGTGTATTATGCAAATGAAGCAAATCCATCAGGAAAGCCCAATCTCTTTCCAAATGTGCAATAGCATTCTGCTTCTTGTGCTGGAATGTTTACACATTTTCTATCTCCCCTTATTCAGTGGCAAGAGGGAAAGTTAAACTGCTCAAAGTTATGCAACATTGCAACAGGAAAATAAAGACACTGTATATATAAAGGAAATATTATATTGCTCAGTCATAACTCATCTTAGTTCATTCAGCCTTGCTTACGGAACTGAAAAAAAGAAATGGTAATCTAGAAAAAGTCTTCCAGAATGGAAGTGCTGCAAACAGAAGAACAAATCTACACTATAAACATACATATCCTGTGCATACACAAGAACGTTCAAGGCTGTACTGCACATGGGAAATGTATGGCTCTGCTCTGACAAGGCAACCCACCACAAAATTGCTCCTGTTCAAGCAATGGGCTTAGACTGGTATAGCTGTTCATGGGATCACACTATACCTTAAGAGCGCAGTCCAGAGTTACCCCTTTAAGTCCAACAAAGTCATAAGAACATAAGACACAAGAACAAGCCAGCTGGATCAGACCAGAGTCCATCTAGTCCAGCACTCTGCTACTCACAGTGGCCTACCAGGTGCCTTTGGGAGCTCACGTGCAGGATGTGAAAGCAATGGCCCTCTGCTGCTGCTGCTCCTGAGCACCTGGTCTGCTAAGGCATTTGCAATCTCAGAACAAGGAGGATCAAGATTGGTAGCCATAGATCGACTTCTTCTCCATAAATCTGTCCAAGCCCTTTTTAAAGCTACTCATGTTAGTGGCCACCACCACCTCCTGTGGCAGCATATTCTAAATACCAATCACACGTTGCGTGAAAAAATGTTTCCTTTTATTAGTCCTAATTCTTCCCCCCAGCATTTTCAATGTATGCCCCCTGGTTCAAGTATTGTGAGAAAGAGAGCAAAATTTCTCTCTGTCAACATTTTCTACGCCATGAATATTTGTTTGTTTGTTTATACCCTGCACTCTACCATACAAATAAATACAATAAATATAAATCAATAAAACCAATTAAAATATTAAGCCAGTCTGAAGCTCTGCCACAAATGGCCAGCTCCCCCAGTTTCTAATGCTAACCAAAAGGTTTACAAAACAAAGCTGCCTTGTATGCCTAACAGAATGCTGGAAGATCCCATAGGGCAGGAGCTTCCCCGGGGAGCTGGTCCCAGAAAAGAGGGGAAGCCACTCAAAATGCCCTTGCCCTGGTAGTTGGCAGGTGGGCAATTCACAGGGCAGGCAACCGTTGAAGGCCTCGTGAGAAGGGGTGTGTTGTCATGCAGGTAAGACAATTCCAGACTTAAGTGCTTCGAAGAATGTAACTCTTCTTAGCAGCACACTGGAAGTCTACTGTAGCCTTTAGGGCAAATTGTTCTCTTCCATTCCACAGAGTGGTCGACAGAACGGCAGAGCAAAGTTCTGCAGCTTCAGCGAATATTCATGGCATCATCTGCATGTATGAGTGTTAACAGGTCCCTAGGAAACTCCCGGACAACACAAAGCAAAGAAAACCCAAACAAACTCTGATAAGTATCTTGTTACTCTTAAAATTCTGCAATGTAGTCTATCTCAAAATTACAGTACACTTTTTCTGCTAAATGGTTTCAGCCATATGTATTTTTTAAAAAGAAATCTATATGGGAGGAGAAAAATCATAATGATTTAAGTAAAAATAGCCTCTTTTGTCAACCAATGGGGAGTTACTTTCAAACTGCATACCATTTGTATAAAAGTACTATAGTAACAATGCCATTACTATACCGATATCTTGGGTGAATGATTGCATAGATGATGGGATTGTAGATTGCAGAAGCTTTGGCAATAACAGCGGGCACAGATTTAGAATATGGAGTCAGGAAGCTGGAACGGCTATAAAGAAGAAAGAGAGAATTATTTTTTACAAATCTTCTGTTAACTGTATTGTCGAAGGCTTTCACAGCCGGAATCACTTGGGTGCTGTGTGGTTTCCGGGCTGTATGGCCGTGTTCTAGCAGCATTCTCTCCTGACGTTTCGCGTGCATCTGTGGCTGGCATCCTCTGAAGATGCCAGCCACAGATGCTGGCAGCGTCAGGAAGAATACTCTTCTGTTCCCTTATGAAGCTCTAACACTACTAACGTCAAGGAAATACTAAATGCAACAACAACTCAGAAACCTGTTAACTAGTTGCAAAACAGCTCAACTCTTTCTTTATTGATTCTGAGTTGCAATGATTTGACAGTTTTCTTTGAAAAAAATCAAACTTGAACAACTATATGTTTTGCTAAGTTTCTACCTGTCTGTTACATTTGTTCAAGAACTTGTGTGCAGTGAATTCAGTTTTCTTCTGCTTCATTTTGTTCCTACAGCTCCTATGTGGTATGTTGAGCTAAGAGACAGATTGAAAGCAGTGATTTGAGCCAGTCTTCCTAATCTTAATATTAAACTACATGACCCTGGTGCTAGCATGAATGCCACTTGCGCAGACATAAGAGGACAAACTGGAGAGCTCCCATTAGCTATTGCTGTCCAGCTAATTTGTATATTTCTTGTCCATCTATCTCTAGTTCCATATCTCTATCTGGATATGGTTGGTGTTAAGGAAAAGGTGGTACATGTTTTTCTCTTGTTCATAATTTTCTTGTTTTGAAGTGGCTAATGCAAATAGGAGAGAGCCTAATGTACAAAAATGGGCAGTGGCCATATATTATTCATTCAATATGGCAAGTAGAATAGTTAAATCAGTTCCATTCTCACCACAGGAATACACCCACAATAGAAACCCAACTTGGTTTCTATTTTAGCTTCTTAATATAACTTCTTGTCATTACCATGTATTACAGTAAAGCCTTGTTAAGAAAGAAAGATGTGTTTCACTTATCTCAAGAGAAGGAGAATTTCAGCCTGGATTACTTTTTCCATTCAGCATCTTTAACTATTCTTGACTGCGATACCTTCATGGATGTTTTGCCCCTTACCCTGCCCACGCAATGAGAGTGACGCAAGCATATGGAGACCAGGACAAGACATAGACCACAATGGCCACAAAAGCAATTTTTGCCAACTTCCATTCACTTTTTATGGACTGTGAGACGTTTAATTTCCGACCAGAAGATGATCCTATCTTTTGGACGTTCCTGTAACAAGAAAAACAAAAGAGGTTTTGCAAACTGCAAGAATTCAGCAGGGGCAAAGCGAGGGGGAACTATGCCCAGGGCACACGCACGCCCTGTACCCCTGCCACCTCACCCTCCTGACCCGTTGGCGATACGCCACTGGAATTCAGTCATAGTTATTAACAGTCAATGAAACCAGAAAAAGGTCCGTTTTGCACATGCAGAATAATGCACTTTCAAGCTGGATTTTACTGGGCAGAATAGCAAAATCCACTTTCAAACAATTGTGAAAGTTGATTGAAAGTGCATTATTCTGCATGTGCAGAAGGGGCCAAAATCTAATACAGCAATCTTTTTTTTTAAGACAGAGAGATTACAAGATTATGCATATTCACTTCCACTAATTTTATTTATTCAGATCTGTTCATTCTCATTTCAGGCAGAAAGTTTCAGAGAAAGTTAAAAATGCTTAGATTTTGTCCTTTTTGTAAGGCAGATCAAAATGGGAATGGATGTCACATGTGAATGTCTGTGACGGGAAGGGGAGAGAAAGCCAAAGTGATGCAACACACTTCCAGTTCCCTCCCTATTCTTTGATAACAGAACTTTTGCATCACTCCTGATGTTAAGATTTGTGAGCTCCCAAGTTAGGAATTCAGAAGCATAAATACCATCTTCTGGATTTTCAATCTATTTTTATAAAAAAATTGTTTCTGAAAAAGCTTATTAAAATCTTGTTTTCTGTCATGTTTTTTACATAGCCTACTTGCAGGTGTTTGTAAATATAGACTGTGCCATCACCAAGGTCAGATTTCTCATTAGGGGCACTGAGTCATCTCCAATTATTTTCAGCTGGATTCAACGTCAGCAAGAGCCCGAATTGAAAGTTTCAAAAAGGTGAGGTGACTTGCTTCCAGAGAGTTCTCACCAGCTTTGATTGGCTAACTGGTAGTTCTTTGGTATGGCCATCTTATGCCATAGATTAATCTCATCTGTGTTAGCAGCCAGATTTCCTTTGTCTTTGGTCTTTTTTGCCTCTACTTCATCTGAAGAACTCTGCCTATAAACCAAAAATTTCTGTTACATTTTCTAGCCAGTATTTTTTTAGTAAGCGTGATTTGTTGTTTTATTGAGTGTCTATATATCCACTTTATGATTTTATATTCACTGTCTCTATTTCTTAATGCTGTTAATTTTACAACCTTTCTTTTAAATAAAAATATAAAAATTTTGGCTTTATGTTTTTCAATTGTGGTTCAGAATCCACGGCTTGGGATTGCTACCACCCCAAAGGCCTGGACAAGTCTTGATGGGGGGGGGGGGGGCGGGGAGAAGGGGGCAGGGAAAAAGGCAAGAAATTAAGAGGAGAGGAGTGAAGTGGTGAGGTGAGGTGAGGTGAGGTGAGGGACCAAAAAGAAGGGGGGGAAATGGTGGAGAAAGCACTGAAGGGGCGATTGTGTGACTGCACAGGGGGCATGGATAACCCTGCTTTTTTGGGTGGGCAAAAATCATTTTAAGTATGATCACACTATGACGGAAGAAGTAAAAACAATACAGTAAAAGTGTTTTCACAAACAATAGAGAAGAAGATACTTGGAAACATTTCAGGAACTCAATGGGGGTGGGGGAAATGTGTGGAAGTCCCCGGGGGAAAAGTATTACCACGTTGGAAACATTGTAAGTTAACTTGTGCAGAAAAGGCCTTGGTTTAATCCTGGCTTGTTTTCATGGACCTGTCTTTGCCCCAATACAGGATGAGATACCTGCTGGGTCTTGGGTGGGGGTTGTGAAGGTGATGAAATTAACATACACTGAGACAAAGTAGGACTTGAATATTCTTTTGGGAGCAGAGTCCTGGCTTAACAAGCTAAATGTTGTTGAAATAGAGCAAGGATAATTATTTTGTGGATAATTTAACTGACCAACAGAAATGTTGTATGGGTGTTATTTTGAATGTACCTACGGTTCGAGAAGAATATTCTTGGACCGCAAATGAATAACATTGCTTACCTGCCAGTATTTCTTATGGCAAGAAACATGAATATATAGCAGTGGAAGATTATAACCAGAGGAATGAAGAACACGCAGCAACATAACATCATGGTATAGCTCCTATTTGCTGGAGAATAGGTTACGTAGTCCCACGTACAGGAAATCATCAAACCCTCAGGTATATATGAACCTACAGACAGTAAAAACACATGCATGTGTTATATAATGCATACATAAGGACAAAGATATGACCCTGAACAGCAGTAATACTTTTATGTTGGCATATTTTATGCCTATTTTAGCCTATGTTCTTAATTCACAAATTCAGAATTTTTAGTATATTTTTTCCACAGAAGCTCAAGGCAGTTTTTCCTATCTTGTTATGATAAGACTTTGTATTATGATTCAATTTGGTGTAAACTTTGTTATGTATTAAGTTATAATATATTTTAATATAATTAATATTTATTATTATTTCAGAACATTGGGAGGAACAGAACACTACATTTCATCTTTAGTTAAGAAGACAGTGGTAAGCTGTGCTACCAACAAGTGGAAGCATTGCATGTAATATGCATATGATAATTATAGTGTTTGTCTGTAGACACAGCAATGCAAAGTGAGCTTAAGGCATGCATCCGGGAAAAGTCTTGAAGAAGCACATTAAGACCAAAATGGATTTTAAGCACTTTCTGTTGACTTCTCCTGAAGGCAGACCCTTCTTGATTTCATGTTTGGCTCACACATGAGGCATTTTAGCCTTTAAGGAGTTTGTCTATAATATTGTTTTTTGCTGCAATTGGTTTCTTTCTTGTTACAAGACTTCTATTTTGGAGGTCATGTTCTGATCTAGACTACCTTGCAGTTTTGAATATGGTTCAAATATGGACAATGTATGTTTGTTGTTCATAACACATTAGGTATATTTGCAAACTACTGTTTTATATGTGGCTAACAATGAAATCATATTAATTTGTAACATGGTACCTTGCTCATTGTTGCTTGGCTGTGCTAGCAGATACAGCACACACTATATGGCTTTGTTGTTGCATTTGTACTGTGAACCTTTGCTTTTGAGGCTCCCCCAAATGGCAAGGAGGGGGTAGAGCATAAGTGTGGCCACATCGCTAGATGGGATCAATTGGGGAAAGGGCAGAACCTGGGGAGAAAGGGATAAAATACAAGGGAACTGCCAGTCAGGGAGGAGAAAGGATCATGGTGGGACTCAAGTCACAGAATCCAGAGAGAAGGAGAGCAGAGGCCAACACACTAAAGAGAGAGAGCAGGCACAACCTGTCCCTGAGCTCCCAATCCAACTCTGACGCTGGTGGAGGGGAAGGGAAAGGCTAAGAAGAAAGGGGCCACGAGGGAAGCATGAAGAGGGAGGCAGAATGTGACCTGGGCTGAACATCTAAATCGCAAGATGCCATAGTCCCAGAGTATGTGTAGTTCTGGAGGCTTCACTTCAAGAATGATGCAGACAGAATGGAACAGGTGCAGATGAGAGTGACGAGGATGGCTGGGGCCTGGAGAACAAATCCTTTTGAGGAAAGGTTGAGGGACTTGGCAACATTCAGACTGGAGAAGAGGATGCTGAGGGGAGACATGATCTCTCTCTTTAAGTATCTGAGAAGCTGTCACTTAGAG
The DNA here is from genome assembly GCF_021028975.2 of Sphaerodactylus townsendi. Taxonomy (NCBI): domain Eukaryota; kingdom Metazoa; phylum Chordata; class Lepidosauria; order Squamata; family Sphaerodactylidae; genus Sphaerodactylus; species Sphaerodactylus townsendi. The sequence goes on from NC_059434.1 coordinate 71,732,814, forward strand.
AACAGGATAGGACAGGGCTTCTTGTTGGCAAGAGGATAGAATTTGCAATAATCGATATTCGATATAATCGACATAATGCAATAATCGATATAATCGATAAATTACAGGTGGAAAGATCCAGCTGGACATTAGGATTTTTTAAAAAACAAGGGTAGTTCAGCAGTGAAATTGGCTGCCTGGGACAACAGTGAGATCCCCCGCTTCAAGCAGTGGCAGTTTTAGATCGATTCTTCATTGAGCAGGGGTTTGACTAGATGCATAAAGAGAATGTTTTCTGTTTTTAAGAAAAGTACCTTCCATGTTGTAAACTGTTGTGAGGTACTGTGAGTGGGCAGCAGCCAAAGAAAGCTTTTATATCTGGCCAGCAACTGTGGCAAAAAGCTTTTAACATGTGGTTATAATAAATGAGTATTACCATTCCCTCTTAGTCTTCACATAAATAAGCCTTCAAAAAACCCCAAGGACAAAAATCTCTAGATTTGAGCCCAGTAGCACTTTGCAGACCAAAAAAAATTGGATCAAGGCTCTGAAGGGAGATTTGAATCTAGAAGCTTATACTGATTAAATCTCATTGGTTTCCAAGGCACTACTGGATTTGAATTTTAGTTCTTCTATTTCAGACCAACACAATTAATTCAGGTTAGGGTGGGCACTAATGGCCTTCTTCCTCCTGCAGGAGCACACAAAGGCCTTCAAGTAGAGCTGTAAATTTTCCGTGTGGAAGGTCTTCTGGAGGCCAGAATAGTGTTGGTGATCTCCAGGCTGTACCCCAATTTCAGGAATCTGCTGCACTCAATTTCCAGGCAGTCAAGGCCAGCCATTCTGGGCGAAGGTGTAGAACTGGACTCTATGATAGCATGTCTCTGGGAGTGAACAATTGCCAATGTGGTTCTACTGAAAACCGAACCAGCTTCATGAACCACAATCTCCTTGGTCACAATGGAGCCACAAAGATCACCTGTATCTTTTGTTGTCTTATCTTTCTGATCACCTTCGGAAGAATAGGTAGAGGCAGGAAGGGAAACAGGAATACCCTGGGCCTAGGGAGCCAGTGCATCTGTTCACTCTGCTCCGGGGTAGAAGAATCTGGCAAAGAAATGCAGATGGTTCTCCACCGAGCTGAACAGAATCAGTACTTGCATTCCAAAGCAGTTGGAGATTTGCTGGAACAAACATCTATTGAGTGTCCATTCCCCTTCTTGAATGGTAGTCTGGCTGAGGCAGTTCTCCTGGACATTAGACTCCCCTTGTACATGCTCTGGCTTGATGGACAGCAGATATTGCTCTGCCTAGAAGAAGATTTGTTAGACCTCCTTGTGGTTGTTTATGTGGGCTTCGACCACTATGTTGTCTGTCTTCATTAGTAGGTGTGATCGTTCAGTTGCACTTGGAACAAGGAAGCAAGAAAAAAATGTTCCTGTCTCCCAGACTGGATGGTGGGAATAATCCAACAAGATTTCCTTTAACAAAGAGGTAGAACCATGTATATTCACACATGTAATCAGCCATTTATATCTACAATGTAACAAAGATATGCATATTGGAAAGAGGAACTAGGCCTTATCTTTCTCCCTGCCTTATTTCCCTCCGTCACCCTGAGTCGGTTCCCCATACTAAAGCTAGGAACTCCATTTGTATTTGGACATCATAGTAAAGTGTATTTTTATTAAACCAGGAAAAGCTTGAACAAATCTTATGCTCTAGATTAAGGAGCAGGTGGAAGCATCATAGGAAGTTAATAAACACAGCAGGTACATTGTGATAGAGCCCAACTTTGACAAATGTTTAATTAGAGCTCATCATGACATCTGAATGTAGATTAAATCTTCCTTAGTTCATGGTTATAAAGGCAGAAGAATCACTGTGGAAAGATCACTTTGATGACCCAGGGCAGATGTTTCCATTCTGAAGAAAGCAGGCACTGGTTAATGAAGCAGATTTCAGACAACAAATGCCTCCCAGTCATATTTCTAATCTTGCTAGTTTCTAGTGGTATTCCTGAATACCAGAATTAAAATGTACAACTCTCTTTTTATTTATATACCCACAAAGGTATAAAACAGAATATTTGCAAATAATACTTAGCTTTGGATGGAATGCACAGGTGCCACTGCTAATTAAATGCTGTTCTAGTTAAGATTATAATTATATATGTGTGTGAATCTTTTCATATTACAACATCCTCATTGCTTGATTAAAGCAGTTCTGCTAACATGTATGTCAATTATTGTGGCAGAACACAGAAAAAGCTAAACAAAACAACTCAACAACAAAAGGAATTTTTGGAGGCAAGCCAGGAACAGATGCACAGCCTTAATTAAAACTCCCCCCCCCCCCTCATGTTGAAACATTGCTTTTCTTCAGAAAAAAACATAACGAATGGAGCTGTTCTTTCTATGTACACAGAAAAGTCCCCCAACTCCTCCAGGGTTCAGAAAGAACTCCACAATTGAGATGAAGAAGAGTTGGTTTTTATACCTTGCTTTTCTCTATCTTTAAGGAGTCTTTAAGCAGATAACAATCGCTCTCCTTTCTCCTCCTCTCAACAGACACCTTGTGAGGTACTTGGAGCTGAGAGAGTTTGGAGAGAACTGTGACTGGTCCAAGGTCACCCAGCAAGCTTCATGTAGAGCAGTGGGGAAAAAAACCTGGTTCACCAGATTAGAGTCCGCCACTCATGTGGAAGAGTGGGGAATCAAACCTGGTTCACCAGAATACAGTGTGCTGCCCTTAATTGTCTCATCACTCCAGCTCTCCAAGAGAGGCACTCACACTGTGTAGCAGGATACTTCCCAATTGCCAAAGACAGCACATACAGTGCAAAGGGATGAGGGAAAGAGAATAAACAACGTACTCCACCCAAACAGCGGACACACACTCCATCCCAGCGAGTAGAGCCAGACAAAGGCAATGATCAGGCACGAGCGCTTCTTTGAAGTCCTCTTTATGGACTGCAAAGGCTTTGTAATCACACAGTAGCGATCAACTGAAATGGCTAATAAAGTCATCATGGAAGTTATTCCAAAGAGCGCCCCGCAAAAAGCATACAAGTTGCAACCTAAAAGAAGAGGAGAGTGTGAGAGTTTCCATGTTTCAAACAAGCACTAAAGAAGTGAACACACCCCACCTCCCACATTTATCTTTCAAATCTCGATAGAGGTATATTTGAATATGGATCTATGCTCCAGTGGTCAGTTTTCCACATTACGTATTTGTGACTTATAAGATTTACACCCCACTTTTCTATCACACGTGGCATACAAGGCAGTTCACAACATGAAAACTAAAACATTACAAAACTATAAATCATTTTGAAATCTAAATCTTCTAAAGCAGAAGAATGAATGCAGCCAATGGTTAGTTTGCAAAACATACAAGGTGTAATAACATCGGCTTAAATCACCTAACCAGTAGCTTTCCTACGACATAAGCAAGAAAATACTTAAGACTGAATTTATATTTAAATATTAAAGAATTCAATATCTCATTTGAAGTGGTAACTTTGTTAATGGAAAACTGACTCAAAATCCAATACCGTTAAAGTTACATTTTTCTGGAACACTGACTAATGTAATGACTTTAATTGCTGTAAACACATGTATTTCTTATTCTGGGGACAGAAAAATAATCCTAAAACTTAGTTCTCTCAGCAATATGGGTATTCAGATCACTGTAATGAACAATTTTAAAGGTGGTAAAGATACATAGTACTGAACTGTTGAAGGCAAAATTAGGATTGCTAATTTTCCTGTTCCCAGAAGATGTCCACTTTAATGCTAGAGATTTATTTCATTCAAAAGAAGCAAAAGAACAGATTAATCAACTGACAAGAGGATGTAGTCATTGTTCAAGAACTGCTGGTTGATGTCAATCAACCTGTCACAACTAAGGACCAATTCCACGGAAGACAGGAAGCAGTAAGAGGCAACAGTATTCGAAAAGTACCTATTTTTCCGAGTATCCATTCCCTGTGCATGCTGTTAAGAAAACAGATTGGAGCCTGAGTTGCAGACATCAGGAAATCACTTACAGCTAAATTCATTATAAAATAGTTTGGTGGTGTCCTCAGCCTCTTGTTGCTTTATAATTAATGTAAAAAGAGAGAGAGAGAGAAAGAGATATTCCTGTTAGGTTCTCTTCAATGAAAATTAAAGTAATAAAACAGACAGACAACGCTAAACATTTACTGGACCTTCAGTGAAATAAAATCCATACTTTTTTTGGTCATAACTATCAACAGACATAATCTAGGTACTAGTTCTCCTCACTTAATAAAATATGGCAAAAAGTCTCCAAAATATTCTGGACCAATAAAACATTGCCAGATATCCAGAATTTGGTCGCACTTTTACTGGGAGAAATCCCCTAGTCACAGAACTGCTTCCTTTCTACAAATCAGACTTGTAAATTACTATGAACTTGATCATCTGGCATGAAGAGTAATCTCCTCCACATGACTAAGCAGGTAAGCTTTACAAAATATTCCAAGACATGAACTGAAAGCTCAGCAACGCTATTCAGTGCTTGGATGGGAGACTCCTGGTGCAGGGGGTGGGGATACTGTCTTGCGTTTCATGGCACTGAAAGGGTAAGATATTAATATAATAAATAAAAGTCTGAAGTTTTCCTTCCTCCTTTAATGCTATAAATGAAAGAGACAGATGGGTGGATATCTGAGCAGTTAAGGGTTGTGGACACTGGCAGGACCATTATAAATGAGATCAATCTGAAGACCCCAATTTGGAGTTCTTTAAGCTAAGCTCACATGACTATTTTTATTGCACAAATTCTCTTGATTTTCAAATATATCTACCTACCATTTTTACTCTATATACAAAAAAGTCTAAAATGTTTAAAATGTCTCTTTTAAAGGTCTGAAACCACCATTTGAAAGATTGCCTCTTGGCATCAACTTGCATCAGATTTACTTATTTACCATGGTACAGTCCACACACACATATACACCATCTAAACCCCACCAGAGAATATCAGGGAAACCTACAAACACTGAATAGAAAATACTGAAGCAATATTACCTGTGTGTGGTGTGTCTGTACCTTCCTTCAGTCTAGGGGTGGGTACATGCCAATATTTCCATGACATTCAAAAATGTAAAACATAAATGTTACATAACAAGCCCCAAATGTCTGCTTTAAAGCTCTAAAACCACCATTCAAAAGGATTTATCTTGGTTTTGCCTTATGGTACGTATTTAGTTCATGTTTTTCCTAACTGGATTTTTTCATACCACATATATCAACAACAGGCAATCTGATTGGCTGATTTTTTTTTTAAAAAAATACAAACTCTCCCCGTGAAGATGTTGACATGCCAGTGAATGAAAAGAGAAACTAATTTGGCTATTTTTAAAAAATGCATAAATGACTTCAGGATTTATT